>NC_081553.1:171159726-171462034 GCF_963082655.1 Stomoxys calcitrans
GGATCTTGACTTTTTGTTTTGGATAAAATTTAGCAAAATCCATGGCGGTGGGTTCCCAAGATTTGGCCCGGCCAAACTTAGCACGCTTTTACTTGTTTGAAAACTTCCTGTTTGAAACTTTCCTAAAGCTCTAAAAAAATCACCCTTTACTTACATGGGTTTTGTTGCCTTCATCTTAAGGCAATCGTTACAAGGGGTATATGGTATTGTGCCATCGGTTTTGTCCGACTTTTACCTTTCCTTATTTGTTTATGCCATATGAAATGCTTTTAAATTAAAATGTTTTAATTACAAACCCATACAGGTTTTATAGATCAAATGTTTCTGAAAGGCAACTTCATTATCGTAAACACCTTCCTCATCATCATCATAATTAGCATCGTTGATTGCTATCGGCGTGTATGAATGAATAAATAAATGGCAGAGCAACAGGCCACACAAATGATTCTACTCAGGCAATTCCCTTATTGTGGGATGACGAAGCCAGTGTTTAGTTGACTGCGCACGCTGCGGCGTTCGTTGTTATGGTAATGATTACTGAGACTATGATAATGATGAGCTAGATAATCGTAGCTACACGAGCCAATCAACCGACACACAGTGATGCAAATGTTGCTCGGAGGTTTTGTGTTGCTGACTGTTCGGTCTCTCTGTAGCTGTTGCGAATTGTTGCCATACTCAGAACACCGGCATAGCATGGCCCCTTTCCGTGTATCTGAATGTGGTCGTTTGTTTGTTTGCGATATGCTCAGATACTTGGTGGATCCAGCCAAACGAATTGCTACCCGCTGCCACCTACCTCCCAAGCATCAGGCAAAGTTGCTCCAATGTGTTGGCTCCATACAAAAACAGCTTCAGCCGCAACAATTTGCTCGTTTGCACACTCAGCCAGCCAGCCAGTCAGGCAGTCTTAGCCGTAGTCTCAAACAGGAAGGCAACCGAACCGGCTGTTCTTTGACGGAAATCCAACGAATTTATGTTCATTTCAAAGCCAGCAGGCGACATCGATCTATCCAAATCCAAACAAAAGCATCCGAAACATCCCCCTCTCATGTGAATGGAATAAAATATTCAACGCGTGTTTCTTTTGTGTTTTTCTTTTTTTTTATAATTTTTAATTGTGTTGTGGTTTTGTTTTAAAAAAATTTTTGTTGTTTTCGTTTAACAATTCGATCTACCATTTTATTGTTGTCAAAATGGCATGTGAAACAAGCATTTAATTTTCAAAAAAAAAAAACGGTGGTTTAATTTGTTTATAAATACAAGAGTGTTTGGCTAAATAAGCAGCAACGTGACATAAATAAATAGCTAATCCAGCTACCAATTCGAAACATAACATCATAAAAATATTAAAAAAGAGAAGAAAAAAATCATGGTTAAAAATTAAATGCAGTGACCGAATTTCAAATTTGCGCGCCCTCTATAGATTAGCATACGTTGTCCGAGAGTGTCATAGCAATTACCAAAACGCATTGCGACGTCTAATTATTGGCTAAACAAGTGTTGGCGGTCGATGGTGTTGGCTAAGAGATCCGGCGCCCACATTCTTTTAGAGCGAAAAATCAGTGTTTATTTACAACAACTGACGTCCCAAATGGGATTTAATTAATAATAGCAAAAATCAACACACAAGAAATAAATCACTTAAGTGTTGGGCATACAAAAAAGGTATTAATTGCAGAAAAAAAAAACATAAAAATATTTCAAATATTTCTGTCTTGCAAAACCCAGAAACAAGAATTTCTAATTAAAACGGTGTTATTCCTGGTGGAGGTGCTGCTGGTATCAAGTTCATAGATAAGAACAGAAAATATTATGTGTTGTTTTTGTTCTTTTGTTTTCTCCTCTGGTTTACGTAAAAAATCTTAAAATTTCTAAAACAAACCAAAAAAAAAGTAAACATCTGTATAGCAAACAATCATATTTACTCGAATTTGTTTAACTCTGAAGTGAGAACCTAATATAAAGAAATATCGCCTACAATAAAACAAATTGTACTGCAAAAAAAAAAATTAAAAATAATAATAAATATAATACAAAACATATATAATGCTATTGATCAAACAATAATAATAATAATACATCAATTAGTGTTTCAAACAAAACTACAAGGGAATGCGATATTCATCAGTGCAGAATCATGACTCATATATAGTTATAAAATAATGCAAAATATATTTAATAATTAGAATAATAAAACACAAAGTTAAGTATACCAAAAATGTTGTGTACAAATTCAGCGGCTATTCAAATACAAGATTTCTGGTCATAGACGTCATACAAGATGGGATATACTTTGTCAAGCAAATGGAACATAAAGCACAGCACGCCAAAAGATAATGACCGCACATTTTGGTGAAATGTTTTATAAATTTTGTTAAAGTTGTTGTTTGTTTAAGCATTGATTCATATTTGTTGTTGTAATTCTAAGCTAATTACTTTTTCAATGGGCCGAACTTTGGATACCCACCACCTTGGGTATATATGTAAATCACCTTTCGTCATAATCCAGTGAAAAATTCATAATTTATGCCCCCATAGCAGTTTTATCGAAATTCGACACGGATATTGAGTGGTCAGAACAAAATATTGGTCTTTTTGGTATACGACATTGATGTCGATAAGCCTAACATAAGTCAAATAAAATGCAAATTTTGCCCATGAACATTCCACTAAGGAACACCTATCAATGAGTGCAGTCCGATTCAAGTTTAAGCTTAATGATAAGGGGCCTCCTTTCTATAGCCGAGTCCGGACAGCGTGCTGCAGTGCGACACCTCTTTGGAGAGAAATTTTACATGATATAGTACCTAAATGTTGCCAGCATTAGGAGGGGAAAACCACCGCTGAAAATGTTTTCTGATGGTCTCGCCAGAATTCGAACCCAGGTGTTCATCGTCATAGGCGGACATGCTAACCTGCGCGCTACGGTGGCCTCCAAACATAAGCCACTGAGTCAAACTTGAGAGAAATCGCATTATAAATATGCCTTTAATGTCTATCTGGCATCTATATTCAAATCTGAACCGACCTGGGCGAAATTCAAAAAAGGATGTCGAGGGCCCAGACACAACTCACTGTCCCAAATTTCGGCGAAATCGGACAATAAATGCGGCTTTCATGGGCCCAAAACCTTAAATCGAGAGATTGGTCCATATGGCAGCTATATCCAAATCTGGATCGATCTGAGCCTAATTGAAAGAATAATGTTGAAGGGCCTAACACAACTCACTCTCTCAAATTTCTGCAAAGTCAGACAATAAATGCGAATTTTTCTGGTCCAAAACCCTAAATCGAGAGATCGGTCTGTATGACAGCTATATCCAAATATGGATCGATCTGAGCCTAATTGAAAAAATAATGTTGAAAGGCCTAACACAACTTATTCTCCCAAATTTCGGCGAAGTCGGACAATAAATGCGACTTTTTCTGGCCCAAAACCCTAAATCGAGAGATCTGTCTGTATGGCAGCTATATCCAAATCTGGACCGATCATAGCCAAATTAAAAATTAATAAATAACCCTAAATCGAGAGATCGTTCTATATGACAGCTTTACCCAAATCTGGTCCGATCTAGGCCATATTGCAGAAAGATGTCGAGGAACCTGACCTAACTCAGTGTCCCAATTTTTTTTCTTTTTATAATCACCACCAGCGAAGGATGGGGGTATATTCATTTTGTCATTCCGTTTGCAATACATCGAAATATCCATTTCCGACCCTATTAAGTACATATATTCTTGATCAGGGTAAAAATCTAAGACGATCTAGACATGACCGTCCGTCTGTCTGTTGAAATCACGCCATAGTCTTTAAAAATAGAGATATTGAGCTGAAATTTTGCACAGATTTTTTTTGTCGATAAGCAGGTTAAGTTCGAAGATGGGCCATATCGGACTATATCTTGATATAGCCCCCATATAGACCGATCGGCCGATTTAGGGTCTTAGGTCCATAAAAGCCACATTTATTATCTGCTTTTGCTGCAATTTCGGACAGTGAGTTCTGTTAGGCCCTCCGACATCCTTCGTCAATTTGGCACAGATCGGTTCAGATTTGGATATAGCTGCCATATATAGCGATCCTCCGATTTAGGGTCTTAGGCCCATAAAAGCCACATTTATTATCTGATTTTGCTGACAGTGAGTTGTGTTAAGCTCTTCGACATTCTTTTTAAATTTGGCCTTAATCGGTTCTGATTTAAATATAGCTGCCATATGGACGTATCTCTCGATTTAAGGTTTTGGGCCCACAAAAGACGCATTTATTGTCCGATGTCGCCGAAAGTTAGGACAGGGAGTTAAGTTAATACTCTTGACATATTTCTGCAATTTGGCATAGATCGGTCCAGATTTGGATATAGCTGCCATATAGACCGACTTCTCGAATTTAGGTTTTCTGGCCAAAAAAAGGCGCATTTATTGTCCGATGTCGCCGAAATTTGGGAGAGTGAGTTGTGTAAGGTCCTTCGACATCCCTTTTCAATTTGGCCCAGATCGGTTCAGATTTGGATATAGGTGCCACATAGACCGATCTATCGATTTAAGGTTTTGGGCCCTTAAAAGGCACAGTTATTGTCCGATGTCGCCGAAATTTGGGACAGTGCGTTGTGTTGGGCTCTTCGACATTTTTCTGCAACTTGGCCAAAATCGGTCCAGATTTGGACATATCTGCCATGTAGACTGATATCTCGATTTAAAGTCTTGGTCCCATAAAAGGCGCATTTATAATCCGATTTGACTGAAATTTGACACAGTGACTTATGTTAGGCTTTTCCACATCAGTGTTGAGATCGGTTTATGTTCAGATAAAGCTACCTATAAGACCAATATTTTGTTAAACACAATTGAACAATGACTTTTACTTATTAGTATTTGGTCCAAATCGGAACATATTTCGATATAACTTCTATGGGGCATAAGATAAGCAATTTTCACCGGATTTTGATGAAAGGTGGTTTAATATATACCTGAGGTGGTGGGTATCCAAATTTCGGCCCGTCCGAATTTAACGCCTTTTTACTTATTATTCCATAGGAGGAGGGTATAACTAAATTTTCCATGAACATTCCATTAAGGAACAGGGGATACTATTCTCATATCAATGAGTGCGATTAAAATTTTAAGCTCAATTATAAGAGACCTCCTTTTTATGTCGAGTCCGTACAGCGTGCCGCAAAGCGACACCACTTGGTAGAGAAGTTTTAACATGGCAGGATACCTTACAAATGTACCCAGCATTAGTAAGGGGATAACCACCGCTGAAAATTTCTCTGATGTTCACGGCTGGGTTTGAACCCATGCGTTCGGCGTCATAAGCGGACATGTTAACCTCTGCGCCACGGTGACCTCCATGTATACTTATTTCGTCATTCCGTTTGTAACACCCCGAAATAATCGTCTAAGATCTCATAAAGTACATATATCCTTTATCGTCTTGAAATTTTAAGTCCATTTAGCCAAGTCCGTGCGTGTATCCGTCTGTCGAAAGCACGCAAAATTTCGAAAGAGTGAAGCTAGGCGCTTGAAATTTTTCATAAATACTTCTAATTAGTGTAGGTCGGTTGGGATTGTAAATGGGCCAACTAGATCCATGTTTTGACATATCTTGCAGCCATATCTGTCGCATAACTTGCAAGGCAAGTTATGCGACACTAAAGGCCTACAGACCCATAAGCCTTACGTCGTTTCTACTCAAAACCAACTGCTCAAATACAAACACCATGCCTATATCAAGAGAAGGTCGGTGGAGACTGCCCTGCACGAGGTTGTGCATAAAATAGAAGAATCCTTTGATGCCAAAACGTACACACTGGCGGTAAGCATTGACATCGAGGGGGCTTTTAACAATGTGCGGAGCGACATACTGATCCAATCCTTAGACCTGTACCGGGTGGACCCGGTCCTAAGAGACTGGATTAACCATATGGTAAGGAACAGGTGGTTAAATTGTGTGACCTATGGCATAAATATAAGGGAGAAAGTGGCACAGGGCACGCCGCAGGGGGCATTTTATCGCCTGTCCTATGGGTGACCACCATAAATGACCTATTACGGATGCTGACTGAAGTATGCCTGTTCACGAGGAAGATGAAGGTGGGCTAATTTAACGCACCACGTTTCCTAAATAAGCCGATTTCGATATCTGACAAGGTCAAATACTTAGGTGTGATCTTGGACAAGAAACTGAAATGGAAGTGTCACATTCAGGAGAATACTGAGAAGGCTTACAGATGTTCGGCACTATGTAGACGGGCCGTAGGCTCGAAATGGGGCCTGAATCCTAGGATAGTTCACTGGCTCTACAGGAGCGTGATTAGACCAAGATTTACCTACGCCTCAGTAGTTTGGTGGACTGCTATGGAGAAAAAGTGCAACATAAGGACCATACAACAGGTTCAGAGAACATGTTGTCTTGGCATAGGCGGAGTGATGTGGACCACTCCCGCTTGGGCACTGAAGACTATTCTAGATATCCGACCCATTGACATACAGATTAAGTGTGAGGCAGCCACTGCGGCTATGAGAGTTAAAGCGTTGGGAGAATGGATTGAGGATGGGAGCAGCTCATACCAACGCGGTATAATCAAGGCGACGATAGGAAACCTGGAAGGAAGAGGAGAGGTTTCCGATCGGATACCTGAGATGAACCTTGAAGTCGAGTGCGACGCTCTGCTGCCATCTGCACACTCTTGGATTGACGGAACCCTAGTATTGCCATCCGGAAGATCATGTTACATGGATGGATCAAAGCTAGAGGATACAGTGGGCCTGGGGGTTTACATTGAAAACCCAGGGACTGACATCTGTTTTAGACTGCTTGACCATAATACGGTCCCGCAGGCGGAGATCCGGGTGATCACAGAATACGTGAAGTGGTGTGGTGCTAACGCGAGGACGTCGAGTGTGAACATCTTTACCGACAGTAAAATTGCCATAAGGGCAATAACAACCAGGTCGGTAAGGTCACGAACCGTCTTGCAGTGTAAGAAGGAGATTAACGTCTTCTCTGAAGATGGGAAAATCCGCATCGTTTGGGCGCCGGGCCATAACGGAGAAAGGGAAAATGAAAGGGCTGACGATTTGGCGGTGAAGGCCAGAGGACTGCCGTCAATAAACTTGGTTAACCTGAAGCCTTTCTGTTCGACGCAGTCCGAGTTAAGGGAGTGGGCGACGAATGTGCATGCAACATTGTGGAACACCGATACGGTCGGTAGGACGGCGAAAATCCTATGGGGGCATCCAGATCGCGAGAAGACAAGGCTATTACTGAAAGGAAGCAAGAATGAAGTCAATACAGCTATTGATATCATAACGGGACACATAGGACTACGAGCTCACTTATGTGTAGGGCATGCGGGGAAGATGATGAGACGTTGGAGCATTTCCTTTGTCATTGCCCGGCTTTCGCGTCCAACAGATACTGGTACTTAGATGGAGACACAATATCAGACATGAGCCAACTTAGGGGAGTGGCATTGAAAACAATTAAGGATTTTGTAAGTAGCACGGAATTCCTAACTTAAAATTTTCTTTTTAGAGGTTACTTTATAGATTTTAGAGCGCACAACAAGCCGATTACTGGCTTAGGTGTATGTCCATAGTGGCACGGGGCGGATTAGTATCTGCACCCTCTTTTGAACCTAACCTAACCTACCGCTTCCTTCCTCAGTGTTCCTCTTCTAGGACATTTTCGAATCGAGGACTATGCCTAGGTATTTCGCCTCCTTCGATAGTAGCTGGGTAACCCCGTCCAAGGACGGAAGTCTAAACTTCGGTATCTTATATCTATACGTAAACAACACCAGCTCCTACGCTCCAGCTCTACGCGTAAAGAGCACCAGTATGGTATACTCTTCCCCCTCTCGTGCTCGACACGAAAACATATCCTATAGTGATCAGATTTGATTACATTTGCTATAATTTTATGCCCAATGGGCAATTATATCGCCATCGTATTCATATGATTTCACGGAAGTTCATGACTCCTACTCACTATACATCTAAAATGTTTTGAAAATAAAACAAATTTAGGTTTACCTGCGTATATAAAATTAATTTTGCAAATTTGTGTCAACACGTTTCACCTATGTGTATTGTGATGTCGGATATCTAAAGGTTAATTTACCTCGACATTATTCGGTGCTTATATGCATAAAATTAAATATCTTCTAAAATAAGGCCACTTAAAACTTCTGAAACTAAGTTTAGTATGGTGGTTACAACAAATAATGACATATATATACAATATATAAAGCAATCGTATTTTAAGTTCTTCAATGAGTGCTGCATTACACCGTCTTGCATTTCTCTAGCGAATCGAGTTTAGAATTGCAAAAAAAAAACAAACAACAAACACGAGTACAGTAATAAAATACACAGGTTATTAATACTTGTTGTATATTTTCGCAGCTTACATCTCAATCTTTGTTATACCCACCACCGAACGATGAGGGTATATTCATTTTGTCATTCCGTTTGCAACACATCGAAATATCCATTTCCGACCCTATAATGTATATATATTCTTGATCAGGGTAAAAATCTAAGACGATCTAGCCATGTCCGTCCGTCTGTCTGTTGAAATCACGCTACAGTCTTAAAAAATAGAGATATTGAGCTGAAACTTTGCACAGATTCTTTTTTTGTTCATAAGCAGATTAAGTTTGAAGATGGGCTATATCGGACAATATCTTGATATAGCCCCCATATAGACCGATCCACCGATTTAGGGTCTTAGGCCCATAAAAGCCACATTTATTTCCCGATTTTGCTGAAATTTTGGACAGTGAGTTGTGTAAGACCCTCCAACATCCTTTTTTCAATTTGGCTCAGATCGGTTCAGATTTGGATATAGCTGCCATAAAGACCGATCGGCCGATTTAGGGTCTCATGCCCATAAAAGCCACATTTATCATCCGATTTTGCTGAAATTTAAGACAGTGAGTTGTGTTAGGCCCTTCGACATCCTTCTTCAATTTGGCCCAGATCGGTAGAGATTTGGTTATAGCTGTCATATAGACCGATTCGCCGATTTAGGGCCTTAGGCCAATAAAATCCACATTTATTATCCGATTTTGTTAAAATTTGGGACAGTAAGTCGTGTTAGGCCCTTCGACATGCTTCTTGAATTTGGTCCAAATCGGTCCAGATTTGGTTATAGCTGCCATATAGACCGTTTCTCCGATTTAGGGTCTTAGGCCCACAATAGCCACATTTATTATCCAATTTTGCTGAAATTTGGGAAAGTCAGTTGAAATTTGGCCCAGATCGGTTCAGATTTGGTTATAGCTGCCACATAGACTGATCCTCCGACTTAGGGTCTTAGGCCAATAAAAGCCACATTTATTACCCGATTTTGCTTAAATTTAGGAAAGTCAGTTGTATTAGACCCTTCGACATACATCTTCAATTTAGCCCAGATTGGTCCAGATTTGGATATAGCTGTCATATAGACCGATCGGCCGAATTAGGGTCTCACGCCCATAAAAGCCACATTTATTATCCGATTTTGCTGAAATTTGGGACCGTAAGTTGCCTTACACCTTATGACATCTTTCTTCAATTTGGCCACCGGAGGCCACCGTAGCGCAGAGGTTAGCATGTCCGCCTATGACGCTCAACGCCTGGGTTCGAACCCTGGCGAGACCATCAGAAAAAAATTGTATGCGGTGGTTTTCCCCTCCTAATGCTGGCAACATTTGTGAGGTACTGTGCCATGTAAAACTTCTCTACAAAGAGGTGTCGCACTGCGGCACGCCGTTCGGACTCGGCCATAAAAAGGAGGACCCTTATCATTGAGCTTAAAACCTGAATCGGACTGCACTCATTGATATGTGGAAAGTTTGTCTCTGTTCCTTAGTGGAATGTTCATGGGCAAAATTTGCATTTTTTTCAATTTGGCCCTGATCGGATCAGATTTGGATATAGCTACCATATAGACTGATCTCTCGGTTTACGGTTTTAGGCCCATAAAAGGTCGCATTTATTGTCCGATGTCGCCGAAATTTAAGACAGTGAGTTAAGTTAAGCCCCTCGACATACTTATGTAATATGGCACAGATCGGTTGATCGATTTGGATATTTTGGCTCGGTTTTGTGTTTTGGGGCCATGAAAGGCGCATTTATTATCTGATTTCACCGAAATTTGGGACAGTGTTTTGTGTTAGGCTCTTCGACATTTTCCTGAATCTTGGCCCAAATCGGTCCAGATGTGGATATAGCTGCCATGTAGACCGATATCTCGATTTAAAGTCTTGGCCCCATAAAATGCGCATTTATAATCCGATTGCACTGAAATTTGACACAGTGACTTATGTAAGGCTTTTCGACATCCGTGTCGTATATGATTCAGATCGGTTTATTTTTAGATATAGCTACTTCAAAGACCAATATTTTTTATTCACAATTGAACAATGACTTTTACTTATAAGTATTTGGTTCAAATCGGAACATATTTCGATATGGCTGCTATGGGGCATAAGGTATGCATTTTTCACCGGATTTTGACGAAAGGTGGTTTACGTATACATATACCCGAGGTGGTGGGTATCCAAAGTTCGGCCGGGCCGAACTTAACACCTTTTTACTTGTTTGTATTTGAACAACTGTTTACAAACTGTGGTTTGAATGTTTTTATAAGGAAAACTGTTTGCTGTTATAAGTGAATGAAAATTGGTTAATAAATTAAATAACTTCTCTTGTTGTTTTTGTAAACCTATTAGATTTTGTTGTTTATTCAATATTGTAGGTATTTATATTTGTAGTATAGAAATGAAAGGTACAAACTGGTACATGATCTTGCATTGAATATTTCAATAATAATAAATGCAAGTGAAGTTAATATATTTATACGTTTCCATACAAAACAAATATTAGATTGGAACAAAATTTCACTTTCAATATAGTATGTCGAAATCGATTGTTGTTTTCAAGAAATTTCCTTATGTCAAAATGATTAATATTTTCAAAATTTTCGGAGTTTCTTTTGGGGGTATAGAACACTGGAAAAAGCCAACGAAATTTTTTTGTTGCTTCCATGGGTTCAAGAAGTGAAACCGGGTGATCGGTTTATATGGGAGCTATATCCAAATCTGAACCGTTATGGCCCATTTACAATCCCCAACAACCTACATCCACATTAAGTATCTGTGCAAAATTTCAAGCGGCTAACTTTACGCGTTCGACTGCTATCGTGATTTCGAAAGACGGACGGACGGACGGACATGGCTAGATCAAATCAGAATGTCGAGACGATCCAGAATATATAAATGGTCGCAGATCATTATTTCGAGGTGTTAAAAACGGAATGACTAGATAAGTATCCTATTGTGGTAGGTATAAAAAGTTACGGCCTCTAAAAGGTTGGAGAAATAGAAAGTGGTAAACTTTGACATCATGTATCCCTGCCTGTGTTTCACATATGGGCAATAATAGCACGTTGTATACAGACCCACTTTCAAATAGGCCTCTTTAGCTAAACAAATTGAAATATCGATCTGCACCTTGAAAGTTATATGTATTTTTGATCGTCTTGTATTTCTAAGACGACTTGACAATATGCGTCTGTCTATTAAAGCCCCTTGCAATTATGATCTGATAAGTTTTTGATCGTTAGGGAACATTTTAAGTTAGGAATTCAATGCTACTTATAAAATACCTAATTGTTTTTCGTGTTACTCCCCTAAGTTGGTTCATGTCTGGTATTGTGTCCCCACCTAAGTGCCGGTATCTGTTAGACGCGAAAGCCGGGCAAGGACAAAGGAAATGCTCCAACGTCTCATCATCTTCCTCGCATTCCCTACATATGCTATCACTTTCCGCACCGATTTTACATAAGTGAGCTCGTAGTCTTATGTGTCCCGTTATGATAACAATAGCTATACTGACCTCCTTCTTCCTTCCTTTCAGTAATAACCTCGTCTTCTCACGATCTGAATACCCCCATAGGATTTTCCCCGTTTTATAGACCGTTTCGCTGTTCCACAGGGTTGCATGTGCATTCATCGCCCACGCCCTTAACTTGGACTGCGTCGACCCAAAAGGCTTAACATTATTGGTCGTTGGAAGTCGTCAGGATACAATTAGAGGAAAACGGGTTTAAAGAGCACTTTTATATCCATAGAAGTACTTAGAAACCTAACCGTTAACTTATTTAAGACTCTAATCGTATCTATTTTGGCTCGTACATTTTGCATATATGTTGCATAGTTTTTGCATAAAAAATGCATATTTCAAATATCCACTCATAACTTGTTTTCGTACACCAAATTAAGCCTAGATACAAATTTTGGGTAAAATCGGCCCATAAACAGAAAGTGCATATATATCCACCTTCTAATCATTAGGGACAGAAAATGGCTCATATAGGTTAATATCTGTATATGGCAAAAACTGATCCTTACTCCGCGCCTACGCCCCAAAATTTATCCTATTGGACTGAACTTCAGTATTCCTTTCCCTGACTAATTCGTACATTCATACACTTGTTTTGGTATAGTCTAGCAGAGCAAATTAACATATCTTTATGCCATTGGAAATTTATTAGATTTTTGTTGACGGCTAACTTCATGAATTTTAATGAATTTCGCTTTGAATGCGATTTAATTAATGGTGATAAGGCTTTTAATAAAAATTTTCAATAAATTGATCAGATAAATAACCGCTCAGACAGGTATGTCCCATAACAGTTTGACTAAAATGTTACTTCTATTCGCCTTTACTAAAAGTTTTTTTTGTCATTGAATACTGGCATTGGATCTTCAATTTTTTAACTCTTTTAGGAATCTTATATACCCAAACTATGAATCGCATTCGACACGGTCTTTTCCGATTTGACAGTGACCTGTCATGACGGACACAATGACTGAGACGTCTGTTCTAGCCAATGACAGCAAAGCAGTAGACCTCTTCAAGTCTAGATTAGGCCACATAGTTTTGGAATGCTCTCAGTCCCCTCTTTGTGACCATCTATCATTCGTTGTCCTTCGGGCCTGGTCCTGAAAACTTAGCTTACATGTCGCTAGAGGCATACCCACAGATTCCAGTATCCCTGTAATGTGTAGGGTAGTTCCTAGTCTCGCAGGCTCGTCCGTTTTACAATTCCATGGGATATCTTTGTGGACCGACAACCAGAATAGGTGTATTTTGAACTGTTCAGTTACCTCGTTGAGAGATCTGCGACAGTCGAGGACGGTTTTTATGTTAAGAAATACGTTCTCCCTAGGTACTTGGAACCAATTTTTAAAACCATAATCGTATTTTACTCCCGAAAACTTTTCATTTGATTCCCATATTGTCCCGATTGGTCCACTTTGACTTTCGGCGTTACTTTTAAGGGGTTACTTGGGCCCGATTTTTAATACCATATTCATACTGTGCGCATGTATATATTCATAATGTGGAGTCTCATATTGTCCCGATCGCTTCACCTTTGGTCAGTCCACCCGATCAGTCCACTTTGACTTTCGGGGGTACTTTTGGGGCGGTTTTAGGTTTGGGACGTCTCCCTAGGTACTTGGAACCAATTTTTAATACCATATTCATTCTCTACTACCGAATACCTTGCATTGGTTCCATATAGTCCCGATCGGTTCACTTTTGATTTTGGGACGAACTTTTGGTGCGATTTTGGACTTGGGGCGGTGCCTTAGGTACTTGGATCCAATTTCTAACAGCATACCGTTCCATATACTTTTGGGACGGTTTTGAGCTTGGGGCGTCTATGTAGGTAGTTGGACTCAATTTTTAATACTGTATTCATACTCTACTGCCGAATATCTTTCAGTTGAGTCCCATATTGTCCCGATCGGCCCACTTGTGATTTTGGGCGGTTCTTTGGCGGCGCTATTTTGGGAGCGCCCCTTGGGTTCGATTCCCGCCAGAAGCTTTGGTCTGTCGCTAATATGGTATCACAATGGACTTAAAATTGTCTAAGTGAGTCTGTAAAGGACTGCCACTTTTACATAACCTAACCTAACGTTTGGGGCGGTTTTGGGTCTGGGACAGCCTCCCATGTTCACTGACCAATTATTAATAACATTATATAGCCTATTGTTCCTTCCAGACCAACCTACACAATTCAAGAAAATCGGTTCAGCCGTTCTCGACCCCCTCCCCTTAACCCATTTTTAAAAACGCCAGATCTCGGAGATGGGTGCACCGATTTAAGCAAAATTTTGTTCGCCACCTTATGGTAATCCAGAAATACAAAATTGGTGTAAAACTTTGAGTTCAAATAAAATGGGGGGACGCCCCACCCCAAAACCCATCCAAACGGACATTTTTATCGATTGGACAATATGGGTATCAAATGAAAGGTATTTAAGAGTAGAATATAAATTGATATGCACATTTGACACCAAGTGGGGCCGCTCCCTTCCCAAAAAAAACGGCCCACAAATTACATATTTACCGATTGGGGCAATATGGGTATTAAATGAAAAATAATTGAAAGTCGAGTACGAAGCTGGTATAAGAATTTGGTTAAAGATGTCTACAGGACCTCCCAAATCCCAAAACCCGCCAAAACGGGCATGTATACCCAACATCACAAAATTGGTATCAAATAAAAGATCTATAAACCTGGCATAAAAGTTTAGAACATTGAGTCTGGAGACCGCCCCCTCACTAAATACCCTTCAATACGACATGTAATGATAATATGGAACTAAAAGAGAAGGTCTAGAGCAGTAGAGTACGAATCTTATATTAATATAAGGATCCAAATATCTGAGCCAGACATAGTCGGACAGCCCTTCAACAGGATATGTAGATTGCAACCATAAAGGACTCAAATAAAAGGTCTTTGAAAGCAGGGTAATCATTGGTTATAATCATTTGGGTCCAAGTGTGGGCGGGACTGACCCCTTCCTCCCAATAAAACTGTCATGTTGTCTGATCGAACTATCATGTTGTCTGACCGAGAATATATTGCACACAAATGAAAGAAC
The DNA here is from genome assembly GCF_963082655.1 of Stomoxys calcitrans. Lineage (NCBI taxonomy): Eukaryota > Metazoa > Arthropoda > Insecta > Diptera > Muscidae > Stomoxys > Stomoxys calcitrans. The sequence continues at coordinate 171,174,678 of NC_081553.1, forward strand.
AAGTGTCTGGGGACCACCCACAAAAAAACAGAAAAAGGGAAATTAAAACAAGTAAGAGCGTGGATCGCATTTGTCGAGTTCTATGCGCGGTATCTCTTTTAGGCAAACAAAGAATATTGAATATGAACTGTTATGCTATTGGAGCTATATCAAGTTATAGTCCTATTCAGACCATAAATGAATGCTGAACATTGTAGAAGTCATTGTGTAATATTTCAGTTCATTCGGATAATAATTGCGCCTTGTAGGGTCTCAAGAAGCAAAATCGGGAGATCGGTTTATATGGGAGCTGTATCAAGCTTTTGATCGATTGAGACCATATTAGATACGCATGTTGAAGGTCATGAGAGAAGTCGTTGTACAATTTCTGCCAAATTGGATGAGAATTGCGCCCTCTAGAGGACCAAGAAGTTAAGATCCCAGATCGCTATAAAGGGCCGCTATATCAGGTTATGTACAGATTTGCGCCATACTTAGCACAGTTATTGGAAGCGATACCAAAACACTACGTGCAAAATTTCAGCCAAATCGGACGAGAATTGCGCCCTCTAGGGGCTCAAGAAGTCAAGACCCAAGATCGGTATATATGGCAGCTATATGAAAACATAGACCGATTTGGCCCATTTACAATACCAACCGACCTACTCTAACGAAAAGTATTTGTGCAAAATTTCAAGCCTCTAGCTTTACTCCTTCCAAAGTTAGCGTGCTTTCGACAGACAGACGGACGGACGGTCCGACGGACGGACATGGCTAGATCAATGACATGACGATCAAGAATATATATACTTTATGGGGTCTCAGACGCATATTTCGAGGTGTTACAAACAGAATGACGAAATTAGTGTAGCCCCATCCTATGCTGGAGGGTATAAATGGAAGTTCGGGACAGAGTTCGACACCGATGAAAATTTTTTGTGTTAGAGTAAAAATTACAATGTTTTATCTCATGTGTTAGCTTTATAATACGATTTTGAAAGTAGATAACCAATATAACAAACAAATAAACATGTGCATAGCTGAAATGTGCCCATAGCCTTGAAAATCTTGATTGTCCCCTCCAAAATGCTGAAAGAAAAATCAATTTTCGAAAAGTCATTTTAGGGTGTAGCGAAGCGCACCGGGTCGGCTAGTAAAATAATATCCATGGTGCAGGCTAAAACCCACTGGGTATCCATAGATCGACCTATCCGAATTCAATGCATTTTGTTTTGAATTATTTGTAAGTTCTTTTGGGTATAGAAAGTGTACAAATTAGCTCGATTTGATTCAAATCAGCTTTTTCTACCTTTTTTTTGCAACAGTCGTAATCGAGACGGCAGCTTTTATTGTCAAATCAGAAAAATTCAAATAGCTCACATCATTATTAAGGTAGCGCGTATATTTGTAACATTATGAAATACGATTTATGAATAGACTTGGTCTTAGATAGACCTTGTTTTCACAGACTGAACCATTTTAATATGCCTACAATGTTCAACAATCGACAGTTTATCTTTCGTATCAAAACTAAGCTAATTGAATATTGAAATAGTCTTTGTAGATAATTAAAAAAAACGTTAAGAAATAGCCGCACATTAAGAATATATGTACACGATTTTATTATTCAAGTTACCCACCAAACAATGACAATGAAATTCTATGGCCAAACGCGTAACTGCATTACAATCGTTACACGCCCAGCTAGATACTTAACATATTGCATAATTTTTGTCTTCAACATTTGATTGCTATTTCACAATTGCTACGCGACGTTTTGACACTTCCTAACAGGCATCCATTTACCCATACTGTGTAGGCAACCTATGAGAGATTAGTCTACCGTAATATTGACATCTAAGCCTAGTTATTACGGCATCCTCATAGTCGACACTTCGATGAGAGATAGCATTCAAAACATACATGCAAAATCTTGGCCACAACACAAAGAGACATTAAAACAAGTAATAACGCCCGAAAGAAGAACAAAGACGACCTTTTGATACCCTACGCGATAATGGATAGTGGAATTATATACATAAAATACAACTGAGAAGATCGCAGTCTTCTAAAGCAATATACAAAATAAAGTACAAGAAAGCTATGCTAAAAATAAACAAGTAAAAGCGTGCTAAGTTCGGCCGGGCCGAAGCTTATATACCCTCCACCATAGATCGCATTTGTCGAGTTCTTTTCCTGGCATCTCTTCTTAGGCAAAAAAGGATATAAGAAAAGATTTGCTCTGCTATTAGAGCGATATCAAGATATGGTCCGGTTTGGACCACAATTAAATTACATGTGGGAGACCTGTGTAAAATGTCAGCCAATTCGAATAAGAATTGCGCCCTCTGGGGGCTCAAGAAGTGAAATAGAGAGATCGATTTATATGGGAGCTGTATCGGGCTATAGACAGATTCAGACCATAATAAACACGTATGTTGATGGTCATGAGAGAATCCGTCTTACAAAATTTCAGGCAAATCGGATAATAACTGCGACCTCTAGAGGCTCAAGAAGTCAAGATCCCAGATCGGTTTATATGGCAGCTATATCACGTTGTGAACCGATTTGAACCATATTTGGCACAGTTGTTGGATATCATAACAAAATACTACGTGCCAAAATTCATTCAAATTGGATAAGAATTGCGCCCTCTAGAGGCTCAAGAAGTCAAGACCCAAGATCGGTTTATATGGCAGCTATATAAGGTTATGAACCGATTTGAACCATACTTGGCACAGTTGTTGGATATCATAACGAAATACTTCGTGCAAAAATTCATTCAAATCGGATAAGAATTTCGCACTCTAGAGGCTCAAGAAGTCAAGACCCCAGATCGGTTTATATGGCAGCTATATCAGGTTATGAACCGATTTGAACCATACTTGGCACAGTTGTTCGATATCACAACAAAACACGTCGTGCGAAATTTCATTCCAATCGGATAAGAATTGCGCACTTTACAGGCTCAAGAAGACAAGACCCAAGATCGGTTTATATGGCAGCTATATCAGGTTATGGACCGATTTGAACCATACTTGGCACAGTTGTTGGATATTATAACAAAACACGTCGTGCAAAATTTCATCTAAATCGGATAAGAATTGCGCACTCTAGAGGCTCAAGAAGTCAAGACCCAAGATCGGTGTATATGGCAGCTATATCAAAACATGGACCGATATGGCCCATTTACAATACCAACCGACCTACACTAATAAGAAGTATTTGTGCAAAGTTTCAAGCGGCTAGCTTTACTCCTTCGGAAGTTAGCGTGCTTTCGACAGACAGATGGACGGACGGACGGACAGACGGACGGACATGGCTAGATCGACATAAAATTTCACGACGATCAAGAATATATATACTTTATGGGGTCTCAGACGAATATTTTGAGTAGTTACAATCAGAATGACGAAATTAGTATACCCCCCATCTTATGGTGGAGGGTATAAAAAAAAACAAGTAAAAGCGTGCTGAGTTCGGCCGGGCCGAATCTTATATACCCTCCACGTGGATCGCATTTGTCGAGTTCTTTTCCCGGCATCGCTTCTTAGGCAAAAAAAGATATAAGAAAAGAGTTGCTCTGCTATTAAAACGATATCAAGATATGGTCCGGTTCGGACCACAATTAAATTATATGTTGGAGACCTGTGTAAAATTTCAGCCAATTCGTATAAGAATTACGCCCATTGGGGCTCACGAAGTAAAATAGAGAGAACGATTTATATGGGATCTGTATCGGGCTATAGACCGATTCAGACCATAATAAACAACGTTTGTTGATGGTCATGAGAGGATCCATCGTACAAAATTTCAAGCATATCGGATAATAATTGCGACCTCTAGGGGTCAAGAAGTCAAGATCCCAGATCGGTTTATATGGCAGCTATATCAGGTTATGGTCGTGAGAGGATCCGTCGTACAAAACTTCAGGCAAATTGGATAATAATTGCGACACCTAAGGGCTCAAGAAGTCAAGATCCCAGATCGGTTTATATGGCAGCTATATCAGGTTATGAACCGATTTGAACCTTATTTGACACATTTGTTGAAAATAAAAATAAAATACGTCATGCAAAATTTCAGCCAAATAGAAATTGCGCCCTCTAGATGCTCAAGAAGTCAAGTCTCAAGATTGGTTTATATGACAGCCGTATGAGGTTAGGGACCGATTTGAGCCATACTTGGCACATTTGTTGGATATCATAACGAAACACGTCGTGCAAAATTTCATTCAAAGCGGATAAGAATTGCGCCCTCTAGAGACCCACGATTGGTTTATATGGCAGCTATATCAGGTTATGGACTGATTTGAACCATACTCGGCACAGTTGTTGAATATCATAACAAAATAATCGTGCAAAATTTCATTACAATCGGATAAGAATTGCGACCTCTAGAGGCTCAAGATGTCAAGACCCAAGATCGGTTTATATGGCAGCTATATCAAAACATGGACCGATATGGCCCATTTACAATCCCAACCGACTTACACTAATAAGAAGCATTTGTGCAAAATTTCAAGCGGCTAGCTTCACTCTTTCGAAAGTTAGCGTGCTTTCGACAGACAGACGAACGGACGGACAGACAGACGGACACGGCTAGATCGATATAAAATGTCACGACGATCAAGAATATATATACTTTATGGGGTCTCACACGAATATTTCGAGTAGTTATTAGTATAAATACGATATCGATAGAATTTGAAAATTTTGTATAGATCTGGATATAAATCAGATTATGGACCGAGCCGTACTGCTTTTGGCTATTGGAGATAATATTTCAGCCAAACTGTATTATGATTGCGTCCTATAGGTCCTTAAGAAGAAAAATCAGTTTATATGAGAGCTCTATTAGGTTATGAACCAATTCTGACCATATTTGGCACAAATGTTAAAGGTCATAGGAGAAATCGTTGTGCAAAATATCAGCCATATCAGGCAAGAACCGCGCCCATTAGGGGCTTAAGAAGTGCATTTGGGAGATTGTTTTATACTTGGTACGTGTGTTGGAGGTCATGGGAGAAGTCATTGTTTGAAAATTCAACCAAATCGGATAAGAATTGCTAGCTCTTGAGGCCTAGATATATAATCGGGAGATGGGTATATATGAGAGCTATATCAGGTTTCGAAACTAATCGCATTATACTTGTTACATCTGTTAAGTGTCATAGTCATAGTACAAAATTTCTGCCAAATCGGATAAGAATTGCGCTTTCTACAAGCTCAAAAAGTATAATCAAGAGATTAACTTATATGGCAGATATCGAACATAAACCATTTTTTTTTAAGTAATTTGTGTACAAAATACTCTCCAACTCTTAAATTTCCTATTAAAATCCTTTGTCAATTTTTTGACAGAAATTCGATAATATGAAAAAGTTGTGAACGTGACTTACTTCAAAACGTGACTTGTGTTTAATTAAAAAGCATAGTTTTAATTTTTCCTTTAAGTAATTAAAGCTACTATTTTTACCATTAAAACCACAAAACAAATAGAAGCTTGCTAAGTTCGGCCGGACTGAATCATATATACCCTCCACCACCGATAGCATTTGTCAAACTCTTTTCCCGATATCTCTTTTTAGGCCATCAAAGGATAAAAAACAAGTAAAAAGGCGTTAAGTTCGGCCGGGCCGAACTTTGGATACCCACCACCTCGGGAATATACGTAAACCACCTTTCATCAAAATCCGGTGAAAATTGTATACCTTTTGTCCCATAGCAGTTTTATCAAAATATGTTCCGATTTGGACCAAATACTTATAAGTACAAGTCTTTGTTCAATTGTGTATAACAAAATATTGGTATTTTAAGCTTTGTCTAAAAATAAACCGATCTGAGCTACATACGACACGGATTTCGAAAAGCCTAACATAAGTCAAATTTCAGTGAAATCGGATTATAAATGAGCCTTTTATGGGGCCAAAACTTTAAATCGAGATATCGGTCTATATGGTAGCTATATCCAAATCTGAACCGATTTGGCCCAAGTTTCGGAAAAATGTGGAAGGGCCTAACTCAACTCACTGTCAAAAATTTTGGCGAAATCGAACAATAATTGCGCCTTTTATGGACCCAAAACCTTATATTGAGAGATCGGTCTATATGGCAGCTATATTCAAATCTGGACTGATATGGGCCATATTGCAGGAGGAATTCGAAGGGCTTAACCTAACTCACTGTCCTGAATTTCGGTGACATCGGACAATAAATGCACCTTTTATGGGCCCAAAACCTTAAATAGAGAGATCGGTCTATATGATAGCTATATCCAAATCTTAACCGATCTGTGCCATATTGCAGAATTATGTCGAGGGGCTTAACTTAACTCACTGTTCCAAATTTCGGCGACATCGGACAATAAATGAGCATTTTATAGGCCCAAAACCTGAAATCGAGAGATCGGTCTATATGGCAGCTATATCCAAAATTGGTCCGATCTACACCAAATTGATGAGGGATATCAAAGGGCCTAACACAATTTACTGTCCCAAATTCCAGCAAAATCGGATAATAAATGTGGCTTTTATGGGCATAAGACCTTAATCGGAGGATCGGTCTATATGGCAGCTATATCCAAATCTGAACCGATCAAAGCCAAATTGACGAAGGGTGTCGAAGGGCCTAACACAACTCACTGCCCCAAATTTCAGCAAACTCGGATAATAAATGTGGCTTTTATGGGCATAAGACCCTAAATCGGAGGATCGGTCTATATGGCAGCTATATCCAAATCTGAACCGATCAAAGCCAAATTGACGAAGGGTGTCGAAGGGCCTAACACAACTCACTGCCCCAAATTTCAGCAAAATCGGATAATACATGTGGCTTTTATAGGCCTAAGACCCTAAATCGGAGGGTCGGTCTATATGGCAGCTATATCCAAATCTGAACCGATCGGAGCCAAATTGACGAAGGGTGTCGAAGGGCCTAACTCAACTCACTGTCCCAAAATTCAGCAAAATCGGAGAGTAAATGTGGCTTTTATGGGCCTAAGACCCTAAATCGGAGGATCGGTCTATATGGCAGCTATATCCAAATCTGGACCGATCTGAGCCAAATTGACAAAGGATGTCGAGGGGCCTAACACAACTCACTGTCCCAAATTTCAGCAAAATCGGATAATAAATGTGGGTTTTATGGGCCTAAGACCCTAAATCGACGGATCGGTCTATATGGGGGCTATATGAAGATATAGTCCGATATTGCCCATCTTCGAACTTAACTTGCTTATGAACAAAAGAAGAACCTGTGCAAAATTTCAGCTCAATATCTCTATTTTTAAAGACTGTAGCGTGATTTCAACAGACAGACGGACAGACGGACGGACATGTTTAGATCGTCTTAGATTTTTACGCTGATCAAGAATATATATACTTTATAGGGTCGGAAATGGATATTTCGATGTGTTGCAAACGGAATGACAAAATGAATATACCCCCATCCTTCGGTGGTGGGTATAAAAATAATTGCTATGCTATTGGAGCTATATCAGGTTAAGGTCCGATTCGGACCATAATTGTTTTGAATGTTGGAAATCATAGTAGAAGTCATTGTGTAAAAGTTCAGCTAATTCGAATGAGAATTGCGCCCTTTATAGATTCAAGAAGTAAAATAGGGAGATAGGTTTATAGGGGTATCATGCCATAGACCGATTCAGACCATATAGGACACGTCTGTTGAAGGTCATGGGAGAAGCCGTTGTACACAATTTTAGCCAAATCGGATAAGAATTGCGCGTATGATACGCATGTTGAAGGTTATGGGAGAAGCCGTTGTACAAATTTTTAGCCAAATCGGATAAGAATTGCGCGCTGTAGAGGCTCAAGAAGTCAAAATACCAGATCGGTTTATATGACATCTATATCAGGATTTAGGCCAATTTGATCCATATTTAGCAAAGTTAAAGCTTTTATGAACTTTAGACCCTTTATCGGCAGATCGGTTTATATGGCAGCTATAACTAAATATAGTCCGATATGAACCATATTTGGGTCCTACGTTAAGAGGCCTAAAGCTACTCATTGTTGCAAATTTCAGCGAAATCGCTTAAAAAATAAAGCTTTTGTGGGCTTCAGACCCTTATCGGCAGATCGGTTTATATGGCAGCTTTATCTAAATATAGTCCGTTCTGAATCATATTTGAGTCATATGTCGGGAGGCCTAAACCTACCCACTTTTTTAAATTTCTGCAAAATCGGAAAAAAATAAAACTTTTTTGGGCATCAAACCCTTTATCCGGAGATCGGACTATATGGCAGCTGTATCTAAATATAGTCCGATCAAGTCCATATTTAGGTCAGATGTCGCGAGGCTTAATGCAACCCATTGATTCAAATTTCAGCGAAATCGCGTAATTAGTAAAGTTTTTAAGGGCTTCAGTTCCATATTTGAATCAGATATCGGGAAGCTTTAAACTACCCACTGTTTGAAATTTCAGCGCAATCGGATCAAAAATAATGTTTTTATGGGCTTTAGACCCTTTATCGCCAGATCGGTCTATATAGCAGCTATATCCAAATATGGTCCGATTTGGCCCGTTCAAGAACTTAACCATCGTGCATCAAAAAGACGTATCTGTGTTAAATTTCAGCTCAATATCTCAATTTTTGAAGGCTGTAAAGTGAATACAAAAGACGGACGGGCAGATACAGGGACATCGTTGAATCATCTAAGAATTTTACGACGATCCGAAATATATATATATATATATTGCAAACGGAATGACTAAATGAATATACCCCCTATCCTAGGGTGGTGTTTATAAATATATTGCCATTCATTGGCAATCAGCTAATATTCAACGAACAGGTAAATAAAGATAGTTTATAATTAGTTGTTAATATAGTGTTGAGTTGTGGTAACACTAGTCAACAGAAAATTTAACAATTTTAACATTCACAAGCCGAGAAGGTTTAACTTGAATAGAATGTGTGTTGAATTAGAAAATTAATATTTTTTGAAAACAAGTAGGGACGGGCTAGATTCGAACAAAACCGACCTTTTGATTTCCTACGCCCATGAGACATGATGAGTATTACATATTGTAGGAGTCAAAGACAATCGCTGTGTCTAATTTTGATAAAATCGGATGATAAATATAAAGGGTGCTTTCTTAGATATAAAATAATATTCGTATCTAAGGGTTTGGAGGTATACAAATCTAGTCATTCCATTTGTAACACTTTGAAATATTAATCTGCGACATTATAAGGTATAGCGTTATTTTTTAGCTATTATCATTTTTGCAACACTAATTTATTTATGATTTCGATTCTGAAAAAAAAGTTAACTAATGTTACACTTATGCTGGACAGCATTTTAAAAATGTCGCCCCAACCCTCTAGTGTTACACTTTTACACTGAAGGATGGGGGTATATTCATTTGTCATTCCGTTTGCAACACATCGAAATATCCATTTCCGACCCTATGAAGCATATATATTCTTGATCAGCGTAAAAATCAAAGACGATCTAGCCATGTCCCTCCGACCGTCTGTCCGTCCGTCCATCTGTCCGTCTGTCCGATATTGAGCTGAAACTTTGCACAGATTCTTTATTTGTCCATAAGCAGGTTAAGTTCGAAGATGGGCTACATCGGACCATATCTTGATATAGCCCCAATATACACCGATCCGATTTTGGGTCTTAGGCCCATAAAAGTCACATTTATTATCCGATTTTTTCCAAAATTTGGGACAGTGAGTTGTGTTAGGTCCTTCGACTTCCTTCTTTAATTTGGCCCAGATCGGTCCAGATTTGGATATGGCTGCCATATAGACCGATCCGCCGATATAGGGTCTTAGGCTCATAAAAGCCACATTTATTATCCCATTTTGCTGAATTGGGGTTAGAGAAATAGGTTAGGCCACTTAACATCCTTCTACAATTTGGCCAAGATCGGTCCAGATTTGGATATGGCTGCCATATAGACCGATCTCTCGGTTTAAGGTTTTGGGCCCATAAAAGGCGCAGTTAGTGTCCGATAATACCAAAATTTGGGACAGTAAGTTGTGTTAAGCCCTTCAAAATCTTCCGTAAATTTTGCCAAGATCGGCCCAGATTTGGATATATTGTAGCTGCCCTATAGACCGATCTCTCGATTGTGTTATACACAATTGAACAATGACTTGTACTTATTAGTATTTGGTCCAAATCGGAACATACCGGATTTCGACGAAAGGTGCTTTACATATAATCCCGTCGTGGTGGGTATCCAAAGTTCGGCTCGGCCGAACTTAACGCCTTTTTATTTGTTACATTTTCAATCGAACATATTCATATGTCCATGCGTAGTCATTTCGACCAAATAATAGGTGAAACCGCATCCTCGTCTTTGGATGAAGAACTTTTTAGCAATGTATCTAATTTATATATTTATTTTTAATAATTTGCCGCTTTATTACAAATATTCAACAAATATTGACTTCTTCTTCTGTTTAAACAAAATTTGCTTGAATGATAGCCGATGACTGTGCAAAATTTCCACCGTAGACTTGGCACGGTGTAAGAAATGCATCATTTTCCACTCTCTATAGAAAAACCATTACAAACGAACACTACATCGGTGGTGGGGTTACATTTTTTTGAACAAAAGAGCACAAAATTTCGACTTCAATGCAATATGTCAAAAAAGAGCAGGAAGAGCAGGTTATGTTAAGTTAGGATCAGTTGACAATTTACCAAATTATTGCGGTATAAGTCAAAATCAGCCAAAAATATATATGGGAGCCATATCTAAATCTGAATCAATGAATCTCTATAAATATCAAAATCCGTTGATAAATTTGCATGCAAAGGCTCTAGAAGTAACAAGTAAAAGCGTCCTAAGTTCGGCCCGGCCGAATATTGGGAATCCATGGATTCTGCTAAAAATGTACACAAAATAAATTTAGTTGAAGGGCTTTTGGCTGGTTTGGCAGAAAGTTGGTACGTAGAGCAAAAAAAGTGTGCTAAGTTCGGCCGGGCCGAATCTTATATACCCTCCACCATAGATCGCACTTGTCGAGCTCTTGCCACGGTATCTCTTTTAAGGCAAACAAAGGATAAAAGAAAAGAATTGCTTTGTTATTGGAACAATATCTACCATAATTGAACTGAATATTGGAGACCATAGTATAAGTCATTGTGTAAAATTTTATCCAAATCTAGTAAGAATTGCGCCCGTTAGGGGCTGAAGAAGTAAAAGAGAGGAATCGGTTTAAAGGGGAGCTGCATTAGGCTATAAACCGATTCATGTCATATTCGAGACGTATGTTAAAGGTCATGAGGGAAGCCATTCTACAAAATTTCAGCCAAATCAGATAATACTTGCGCCCTTTAGAGGCCCAAGAAGTCAAGATCCCATATCGGTTTAAATGGCAGCTATATCAGGTTATAGACCGATTTTAACCATTCTTAATACAGTTGTTGGAATTTATAACAAAACAGGTCATGCTATATTTCATCCAAATCGGATAGGAATTGCTCCCTGTAGAGTCTCAAGAATTCAAGACCCCTGATCAGTTTATATGGCAGCTATATCAGATTATGAACCGATTTCAACTATTCTTAGCAAAGTTGTTGAAATTGGTAACAAAACACCTGATGCAAAATTTCAGCTAAATCGGATAATAATTGCGTTCTCTAGGGACACAATGGCAGCTATATGGCAGCTATATCAGGTTATGAACCGATTTGAACTATACTCAGCACAGTTGTTGGAAGTCATAATAAAACACCTCATGCAAAATTTCAGCCAAATCGGATATGAATTGTGCCCTCTAGCGGCTCAAGAAGTCAAGTTCCCAGATCGGTTTATATGGCAGCTATAGCAAAACGTGGACCGATATTGCCCATTTACAATCCCAACCGACTTACACTAATAAGAAGTATTTGTGCAAAATTTCAAGCGGCTAGCTTTACTCCTTCGGAAGTTAGTGTGTTTTCGACAGACAGACGGACGGACATGGCTAGTTCGACTTAAAATGTCATAACGATCCAGAATATATATACTTTATGGGGTCTTAGACGAATATTTCGAGCAGTTACAAACAGAATGAAAAAATTAATATAGCCCCATCATATGGTGGAGGGTATAAAAATCGAGTGATACATATGGATATGGGAGTTATATCTAAATCGTAACCGACTTCTATGAAATCCAATAGCTATATCTGGAGTCCAAAGAGAAATCTTCGTGCTAAATTTCGTGATAACCGGTTAGGAAACGATCATATTATGACAATATTAGTCCTAATCGGACGAACATACATATGGGAGGTATAACCAAATCTGAAACGATTTTTTCCAATTTCAATAGGCTTCGTTGCTAGGCAAAAAAGATGTCTGTGTTAAATATCAAGACGATCGTATGAAAATTATGACCTGTATTCTGTACACAAAGACGGACAGACAGGCGGACGGAAAGACAGCCAGACATAAATTGTTAAATCGAATCAGATTTCTATCTCTCTTCCTACTGGGTGTTATAAACAAATTCACAAAGTTATAATACCCTGTACCACAGATGTGGCATACATAATACCCTTAACAATAGATGTGGATTAGTGTTATCTTTAATTTGTTGCAAACACATAAAAAAACTTGGTTCTTGATCAAGTGATTAAATGATTGATGACTATTGATTGTTTGCCGTTCGAAAACAATAGAGAATGTATACGTCAAAATGATTTGAAAATACACAAACAGAAATCAATGTTATTCAATTAAACTCCACAGTGTGCGACGAGGTAAGTTCGTCAGTAGCAATCAGCGCTTGTTTTTAATTATATATTTTTAGCGGAAAAAAAGAGATAAATGCTACTCACACTTGAAGATACCAACATTGTCATGACGATTTTGTCCCGCTATCATAATTATTGCGTTCGTCATAAATTCTATGGCTATCGCATCGTAGTGCTACTACTACTAACAGATAGGCTATGCTTTTTTTATGGAATGCTGGTTCATATTCGTACACATAGAAAAAAAAGGATGTACGAATGTGATGAGCGGCGAAATTTATGACATTTATCTGTGAAATCGAAATGTTCAATATTTGACACGATAGGACTTTCGATTGATAGGCGTTACTGACACTGACTGATTTAAGGTATGAACATATTTGGCCATGCTTTTTTCCACAGTGCAAAGTATCTTCGTGAAGCAATCTTTTCCAGCTTGTTAGTTGTAAAGTAAAATTCATCATAATAACTTCAATGGCAATATTTGCCCAAGAGTTTTTTCATTTTTCAATAAAAGTACTAATTAAACCGTAAAGTCAAATTGTATCTTAAAGAATAAGTTAATAAGGAAATGTTGGATAAAATTTTTTTTATGGTGATAATCAGTAGTTTTGATTAATAGGCCTATACAGCCACTTAAATAAGAGGTAAAATCAATTGAGTTTAAGTTACTACACTCAGAGAAATTTGTTAATAAAAACAGCAAAAAGTTTGCTGTGAAAATGTGATAGCAGCAAATTGTTGCTAAAAAACAATTTTCTGCCGTTTTCAAACAGCAAAATTTTGATTTTAGTCTGAAAATGCGTCATAAAACTTGCATAATATGTATTCAGGCCTGTTCTGGTTTTTGAATTCGCAAAAAATTCTTTTGTGTGTATTTTTCAAACCGAATACTTTTGAGGTCTAAAATCGTTTTAGGTTCCTCTTACTGAACAGAACTTTGATCAAAGTATGCATGTGAATTTTTATGTTCCAAAGTTTGCAAAAGTTAAACCAAGGTAAATCTTTAGTTTTGTGTTTTCGATCTGATGGTCTTTGGTGCCAAAGAATTTCAGAATACCATTTTATTAAATTTAATAACATTTTAAATTTAATAACATTTATGGTGTGAATCGATCGATAGCTTGATACAGCTCCCATATAAACCGATCTCCCGATTTTGCTTCTTGAGCCCCTACAAGGCGTAATTCTTATCCGAATGAAACTGAAATATTACACAATGACTTCCACAATGTTCGGCATTCATTTATGGTCCGAATCGGACTATAACTTGTTATAGCTCCAATAGAATAGCAGTTCTTCAATATTCTTTCTTTGCCTAAAAAGAGATACCGCGCATAGAACTCGACAAATGCGATCCATGGTGGAGGTTATATAAGATTCGGCCCGGCCGAACTTAGCACGCTCTTACTTGGTAATATTTATATGAGCTAGATCAATTATTGATCGATATGGACCGTACTTGTCATGGCTGTTAGAATTCTTAAAAAAATACCACCTCCTAAATTTTAGGCAAATCGAGTAAAAGTTGTGCCCTCCAGTGGCTCAGAGGGTCAAATTGGGAGATCGGTTTATATGGTCAGCCGAATGAAGTATGCCATGGCCACCTGTTGTGTTTGTAGCTTTCCATCGTGCAGGTTCCGTGAAGTATCAGATCGTACGTTTATCGCCGCGCTGAGACGGGTGCGAACCTTTGCTGCAACAAGGTAATGATCCGAATCGATGTTCGTTTCACGAATCGATCGTACATCTAACAAGCCGGTTGAATGCCTTCCATCTATCATAACATGATCTATTTGGTTTCTCGTTTTTTGATCGGGTGAGAGCCATTTGGCCGTGGTACTCCTTCGATGTTGGAATCTGGTGCTGCTAACTATCAACATGATAGTTAGCAGCACCTTTGCAGCGGCGATTAGTTTCAATCAAAATGATCTCAATGTTTTCTCGTGTTTTGATCGGGTGATAGCCATGTGGACGTGAGAATTCTTCTGTGTTGGAATCTATTGTAGTACTGCTAACTACTTTGTTCTTTGCCGTGGTCAAGTCTATTAGCCTCAATCCAATATTATAAGTTTCTTCGTGTAGGCTAAATTTCCGACTGTTGAGTCCAAGATATTTTCCTTCCCTATTTTTTTTTTCATTAAAATCTCCCAGAACTATTTGTATATCATGGGCGGGACTGGGCTGTCATATTATCTTTCTAGGCGCTTGTAGAAAATGTCATTGGTCTGTTCGTCCTTATCTTCCGTCTGAACATGGGTGAAAATATGGTTGAAGTTAAAGAATTTGGCCTTTAAGAGGATTGTGGAGTTGTTATGGAGACTTCCCCGGGCTATCGCACTTACTGTGTAGCGGTAATGTTTGTCCTGTACTTCCCCAAAACATCCGCCAGTGTGTATGCTGAACCCTCTTTATAAAGAGTTCGCACATTCCAGGTACAGATACTCAAGGGATGGTCCTTAAAGGGCTCAACACATCTTTTTATACCCACCACCTTAGGATGGGGGTATATTCGTTTTGTCATTCGGTCCGTCCGTCCGTCTGTCTGTTAAAATCACGCTACAGTCTTTAAAAATAGAGATATTGAGCTGAAACTTTGCACAGATTCTTTTTTTGTTCATAAGCAGCCCATTCGAAGATGGGCTATATCGGACTATATCTTGATACAGTCCCCATATAGACCGCTCCGCCGATTTTGGGTCTTAGGTCCATAAAAGCCACATTTATTATCCGATTTTGCTGAAATTTGGGACAGTGAGTTGTGTTAGGCCACTCAACAAGTTATTGACATTTGGCCCAGATCGGTCCAGATTTGGATATAGCTGCCATATAGACAGATATCTCGATTTAAAGTCTTGACCCCATAAATGGCGCAATTATAATCCGATTTCACTGAAATTTGACACAGTGACTAGTGTTAGGCTTTTCGACATTTTTATTTGGATATAGCTGCCAAAAAGACCAATATTTTGTTATACACAATTGAACAATGACTTTTACTTAATGGGGGCTTAATATATGCATTTTCACCGGATTTGACGAAAGGTGGTTTGTATATATACCCGAGGTGGTGGGTATCCAAAGTTCGGCCTGGCCAAAGTTAACGCCGTTTTACTTGTTTTTCTTGTTGCATCTAAAGCGTTCATTCATCTTCATGTCAACATTGATTGATTGACTTTTAATTGTTTCATATTAGGAACTGCGAAACAAGAAATGATGAATTTAATCTGGGCCAGATTAGAGGTACTACAAATTGAAAGTTATCTGGCCCACGATTATCAATAGCCAGTAAAATCAAAACAAATTTTGATTTGTATAGCTCTCATTCATTGTCATTAGATATCTTATTTATTTCATAAAAAAATAAAGGTAAAACTCAACAAAAAGTAAATAGATAATATTCGATTTAGTCTAGAACTTGATACCGAATCCACTCAAGGAATACTTTAAGAGATAGTCGAATATGTCAACCATTCAACCAGCAATTGATTTAGTTTTATTTTGTCGTTGCTTTGTAAACATTGGAACGTTTTCTTTGTTTCATTTTAGATATCGACGAATTTTAAAGTGCACGCGGAAAAGACACAGTGAAACTCGATGATTGTTTTAAAAGCGATTTTATTGGAAATTTTCAATTTGAATCCGTATACGTGATAATACATAGCCTTCTTACCCCCCATTTTCATTTATCAAACGAAGCTTTTCGTTACCCCTAAAATATCTACAAACAACAACTTCTACACTTTTACTAACCTCCTCTGCAACGCTGCTACAAAGTAGACCTCACTAGAACGAATTTCGTCCACTAGCAACATTGAGAAAACTCCAAAAGTCCTACAATGATAGTCGATAAATCGGAAAATATTGGCGAGCATGCTTGGACGAAGCTACTCGACGACAAGGAGACATCAGGAAAAGGTGCTGTGATTGTTAAAATGTCCAATAAAAACGAAAATAGTCTTAGACACGATAAACTCAATATAAAAAATCTTAAGGAGAATAGTCAGCTGACGGCAAATCTTGTCGACACACCCGCAAAAGAATCCCTGGCCGATGATATCATGGGTGAAGGAGGAAGCGGTGGCTCTTTGGGGGCCAAAGATGTGAATGAGTGCACCAAACTAAATGCCAGTGCCGGCGGCGTTGGTGGCAATGGAGACGAAAAAAATGTTCAAATACAACGCAAAGAATCTATACTCGGTACATTCCATAGACATTTAAGGAGATCCATAAAGGCTGTTAGTGAATCACCGGGACCCATAACAAGGTGAGTAACCGTAGCAAAATGAAAGTGCAAACACCATAAAAAGCTAAATTACCTTGAAATATGAGGTGTTTCGAAGTGTAGATGACCCAGTTTTCACCTTCAGAAAAAAAAAATTAACCAGCTATTGATTGGTGACTTAGCCTATAGCCTTGAAAGTGACGTCAAAATGATCAAAATGATTTCGGCTAATTTGGAAAACTTTTTTTATACCCTCCATCATAGGATGGGGGTATACTAATTTCGTCATTCTCTTTGTAACTCCTCAAAATATCCCTCCGAGACCCCATAAAGTATATATATTCTTGATCGTCATGTCATTTTAAGTCGATCTAGTCATGTCCGTCCGTCTGACCGTCCATCCATCCGTTCGTCCGCCCGTCGAATGCACGCTAACTTTCGAAGGAGTAATATTAGCCGCTTGAAATTTGGCACAAATACTTCTTATGAGTGTAGGTCGGTTGGTCGGATTGTAAATGGGCCATATCGGTCCATGTTTTGATATAGCTGCCCTAGCCATGTCCGTCCGTCGAAAGCACGCTAACTTTTGAAGGAGTAAAGTTAGCCGCTTGAAATTTGGCACGAATACTTCTTATGAGTGTAGGTCGGTTGGTCGGATTGTAAATGGGCCATATCAATCCATGTTTTGATATAGCTGCCCTATAAACCGATTTTGGATCTTGACTTCTTAAGTCACTAGAGGGAGCAATTCTTATCCGATTTGGCTGAAATTTTGCATGAGATGATTTGCTATGATTTCCAATAGCTGTGTTAAGTGTGGTTCAAATCGGTCCATAACTTGATATAGCTGTCATATAAACCGATGTGGGATCTTGACTTCTATTGCCTCTATAAGGCGCAATTCTAATCCGATTTGGCTGAAATTGTGCATGGCGTGTTTCGTTATGACTTCCAACAATTGCGCTAAGTACGGTTTAAATCAGTCCATAACTTCATATAGCTGCCATATAATCCGATATGGGGTCTTGACTTCTACTGCCACTAGAGGGCGCAATTCCCATCCGATTTGGCTGAAATTTTGCAAGAAGTGTTTTGTTATGGCTTTCAACAGTTGTGCCAAATATGGTTATAATTGGTTCATAACCTGATATAGCTGTCATATAAACCGATCTGGGATCTTGACTTCTGGGGCCTCTGGAGGTCGCAAATATTATCCGATTTGGTTGAAATTCATACAACGGATTCTCTCATGACCTTCAACATACGTGTCAATTATGGTCTGAATCGCTCTACAGCCTGTTACAGCTCCCATATAAGCCGATCTCCCTATTTTACTTCTGGACCCCCATAAGGGCGCATTTTTTATTCGCCCTACACAACGACTTCGACTATGGTCTTTAACTTTCAGTTCAATTAGTGTCCAAATCGAACAATAACTTGATATTTTAGCTCCAATATCATAGCAATTCTTTCCTTTTGTCATATGTTTGCCTAAAAAGAGATACCGGGAAAAGAACTCGACAAATGCGATCCATGGTGGAGGGTATATTAGATTCGGTCCGGCCGAACTTAGCACGCTTTTACTTGATTTTTCAATATTTTCTTCTGAAAATGGTATAGATTGCCGCCTTCTTAGCTTGTCGAAATATTTTCTTTGGCACATCAAGATTTATTGTATTTGCTGATTTTGACGTGCGAATAAAATTTCCATTTTTTGTATGTTTTCAAAATTTCAATTAATATTCGCAAAAGAGCGTTTCGCTTTGCTCTTACGGTGGTAGTAAATTTGAAAATTGCAAAAATTTATTGCAAGCATTCATCAGGCGGTCGTTGGTACTGAGTGAGTTAGTGATTCATATTTGGTTTGTAAATAATCATTTCTTACATTTCAATAAAAAGTTTGATTTTGAAGTCTAAAATATTGAGAATCGGAATCATGCTGATGCCTTAATTTTCATCAGTTGTTTATGGCTTTCACCGAATAGGAGAGTACACTGATAAAAATAAGTTAATGGGAATTGACGGACGTCAACTAGAAATGTGGTAAAAATATGGGCTAAAATATTATGAAAGCCCCGCCGCGCCTTCTTTACAATGTGCGGAGTCGTAGTCACGAAGACTCCTGCACATATCAAAAAATTGAGAAAAGGCAAAAATCGGATGGTGCCGACTATTTAATACCCTACAACTACCTTATAGATGGAAGTTGGGAGCTATATCTCGTTTCGAACCAAATTTGATAGAATTCGGTGAAGGTTTTCAATCAATTTTCAACTTCAAATTTCGAGCAAACGTCTTCAAAATTGTTATAACTACGGCTCTTTATGTGCAAATAGAGCAAATGTCAAGAGTCATAAAAAAATTATCGTGATAATTGGTTGAGAATTGACCACATTATTGCAAATTACTCAAATGTATATGGCAGTTTTATCTAAATCCTAATTCATTTCGACCAAACTCTTTAGATATTGAGAAAAGAGTTGTACAAAATTTTGGGAAGATTCGTGAAGAAATGTGCCTTAGAAGTGAAAATCGGGCGAAATCTACAATATATGGGAGGTATACCTAAATCTATCGAGAATCATTAAAAAATTATTCCTTCGAGTAATTCGGTTGACATATGACCATTTAATTCCAATATAAGTCCAAATCGGACAGACATATATATGAAGTAATATCTAAATCTGAATCGATTCTTAGATATTGTGGTAGTCGTGGAGGAAAGCGGTATTGAAAATGTAGGGAAGAATAAATGTGAATAAATGTGCTTGATGTGGCTAAAGAAGTGAAAAGCTATATTTAAATCTGAACCGACTTCTTTGAAATTCACCAATTATTTTGAAAGTGCTTTAAAAATCCTTCCTACCAAATTTCGGGAGAATCAGTTAACAAATGACCACATTTTTGCATTTCTAGTCCAAACCGGACGAACATATATCCAAGGAGTTCGGTTACAAATCTGAACCGATTGTAACCGAACTCCTTAGATATTGTGGTAGTCATATAAGTCAGTGTTATGGAAAATTTTGTTGAGATTGGGCAAAAAATGCGGTTGCAAAGGCTCTTAAAGTGAAAATCGGGCAGTACATATATGTGGGAACTATATCTAAATCTGATCCATTTTCGATGAAATTCACCTGTACTGTCGAGAAAGATAATGGAAACCCTTGTGCAAAATTTCGTGAGAATTGGGTTAACAAATGATGATTTTATGGCAATATTAGTTCAATTCAGGTGAACATATATAGCCGCTTGAATTTTTGCACAGGTACTTTATATTGGTGTAGGTTGTTAGGGATTGCAAATGGGCTATATCAGGTCAGATTTGGATATAGCTCCCATATAAACCGATCTTCAATCTTGACTTCTTGAGCGGAATTCTTATTAGAATTGGCTTTAATTTTACACAATGACTTCTACTATGTTCTCCAACATTCATCTCAATTATGATCCGAATCGGACCATAACGTGATATATCTTCAATAGCATAGCAATTCTTTTCTTTTATCCTTTATTTGCCTAAAAAGAGATATCGGGAAAAGAACTCGACAAATGCGATCCATGGTGGAAGGTTTATAGGATTCGGCCCGGCAGAACTTAGCACGCTTTACCTTGTTTGTCCTAATTTTAAAGATTCGAGCCAAAGATGTGCAAACTTAATTGAAAGATGATACATTTTTCATCTTTTTAAGAAAACATCCCCTCCGGTGAAAATAGTTGCCTTCATATTTAGGGTTTTTATATCCACCACCACAGGAAATATTGATCTAGGACCCCATACAGCATATATATTCTTGATCGCCTCAATATGTTGAGTCGATCTAGCCATCTCCGTCTGTCCGTCCTTCTGTCGAAATCTCGACAGTGGTCGAACGCGTAAAGCTAGCCGTTTGAAATTTTGAACAGACACTTAATATAAATGTATGTCGTTGGGGACTGCAAATAGGCCTTATCTATTCCGATTTGGATGTAGCTCGCATGGAAATTGTAGCTAAGGGTGCGAACAGAGTGCACGCTGAAAGCTGAGCCGAGATTGCAGTAATGTATTTTAAACATGTTCGGACCCTAAGACAGTAAACCCGAATTATTCTCCTAATTGTAATTCTCATCGACTTATATCAATAAGTATGAATCACACATAAGCTGTGTTCCTAATGGTTTTGCTCTTTCTCCTTCATTTTAATATTGGCATATTTTGTCTAAGAGACTCTGACATAAGACCGCCACTTTTAAGTATATGTGCGAAATTTTAAGCGTATCGCTTTATTCGTACGAACACTTTGTGACAAGTCGATCAATAATTTATGAATACGCAAACCGATATCTTGGGTGTTATAAACGGAATGACGATATTAGTTACCGCTATACAAGTTGCTGGGTTTACCATATGCCGTAAAAAATTACATGTCCCAGTTGCGGTTTACGAATCTCAACGAGAATAAAGTTTCTTCCTAAATCAACTTTGACGATTTGGGAACGGTTGATGTTCCTCTTTGTGTGTTAATATTTGATTAGAGAATGCATTCAAACATCGTTTGATAAGTTTGCAAAATATAGCGCAAAGAAAATGGTGCTATAAGTATTACAGAGACATAGCTCAACACATCAATACCCTATGATTTTATTGGAATGGAGGGTTTCTCTGTGTTTAAATCTGACAGGGAAGACGTGGGGGAGGTATTGCAGTTTTCACAAGAGACATTCTCAAGCCAAAATTTCGTCCGAGATTGAGTACTGGTGATATAATTGAGTATAATTTTATTGATCTAAAACAATTAAAAAGGCGTTAAGTTCGGCCCGGCCGAACATTGGATATCCACCACCTCGGGTATATATGTAAACCACCTTTCTTCAAACTCCGGTGAAAATGCATACCTTTTACCCCATAGCAGCTGTATCGAAATATGTTCCGATTTGGACCAAATACTAATAAGTACAAGTCATTGTTCAATTGTGTATAACAAAATATTGGTCTTTTTAGTAGCTACATCTAAAACTAAACCGATCTGAACCATAAACGACACGGATGTCGAAAAGCTTGACATAAGTCACTGTGTCAAATTTCAGTAAAATGGGATTATAAATGCGCCTTTTGTGGGACCAAGACTTTAAATCGAGAGATCGGTCTACATGGCAGCTATATCCAAATCTGTACCGAATTAGGCTAAGTTGCAGAAAAATGTCGAAGAGTCTAACACAATGCACTGTCCCAAATTTCAACGAAATCGGACAATAAATGCGCTTTTTATGGCCCCAAAACCTAAAACCGAGAGATCGGTCTATATGGCAGCTATATCCAAATCTGCATCGATCTGAGCCAAATTGAAGGAGGATGTCGAAGGGCCTAACAAAACTTACTGTTCAAAATTTTAGAAAAATCGGATAATAAATGTGGCTTTTATGGGTCTAAGACCCTAAATCGGCGGATCGGTCTATAGGACAGCTATATCCAAATCTGAACCGATCTGGGCCAAATTTCAGCAAAATCGAACAATAAATCCGTCTTTTATGGGCCTAAGACCCTAAATCGGCGGATCGGTCTATATAACAGCTACATCCAAATCTGGACCGATCACATCCAAATTGAAGAAGGATATCTAGGGGCCTAACACAACTCACTGTCCCAATTTTCAGCAAAATCGGATAATAAATGTGGCTTTTATGGGCCTAAGACCCTAAATCGGTGGATCGGCAGCTATATCCAAATTTGAACCGATCCGTGCCGAATTGAAGAAGGGCCTAACATAACTCACTGTTCCAATTTTCGGCGAAATCGGACAATAAATGCTCCTTTTATGGCCCCAAAACCTTATATCGGGAGATCGGTCTATATGGCTGTTATATCCGAATCTATACCGATCTGAGCCAAATTGAAGAGGAATGTAGAAGGGCCTAACACAACATAGGACAATAAATGCGCCTCTTATGGCCCAAAACCTGAAATTGAGAGATCGGTCTATATGGAACTGATCGGTAAATGTTTCCCGATATCCCGGGAAATGAAAAATGCTGGGAAAAGTAAATCCCTCATCAAAAGTTCAATCTCCAGTCCAGCAATGCATCCAGGTGTATTGTGCTTTGACGAATCGGATCCACGCCTAGGCCACATTCTGTAGCGCTCTTCGGTATCGTATATAGAGCTTGCTGGAGTGTATAGCTCAGAGTATTGGTTAACAATCCACTAACCTCGATTGCCACATCATCGGCATACGTGACCACTTTTACACCAATTAATTCCAGAGACAATAATATTGTGTTAATAACAAGGGGACAGATGTTCCCCTCAAGGTGTCGCTCTACAGACGCAAATAAGTTATTAATAGACTTTCTTAAGGCAGTTTTGATACCTAGAGTTTCCAACTCGTTCATGATTGTTGTCAATTTTACATTATCGAAGAAATTGTCTCAACCTACATATATTCCTTGACAGGGAGAAGGTCTTTTGGGTAGGTCACGAAGGCGTTCGACCAGTGATATGTTGTCAGGTCCTGACAATTTAAAGAATTCAAAATTTTAGGTTGCCCAAAAAATTCTTGGCTTAGAAAAGATTTCCTCAACAATCCTCGACGAATTTTTTTTAGCTCAGCTTTGTAGGTGTCCCAGTCCTGGGGTGCACTTGTGCCTTTTGCCTAATTGAAAAGTCTTCTGAGCAACTAGTTCTGTCGATCACCTTGGTGTAAGTTTTTTGGCCCTTGGCTGCATTCTAGGGCATTTAGATTCAAGCGAGTCATTCCGAGCGTTTCTGAAGTCATCATTACTTAAAGTTGTTATGCAAATTGCAAATTTTTACATATTTTCCCCATGAACATTCCACTAAGGAACTGAGGCAAACTTCTCACATATCAATGAGTGTAGTCCGATTCAAGTTTAAGCTCAATGATGCCGAAGTTCGACACCTCTTTGGAGAGAAGTTTTACATGGCATAGTACCTCACAAATTTTGCCAGCATTTGGAGGAGAAAACCACCGCTGAAAATTTTTTTCTGGTATCGCTAGGATTCGAACCTAGGCGTTCAGCGTCAGCGTCTAGGCGATAGGCTAATCTATCGATGAGCTTTCAGTGCAATTCGTAATTCACCTTAAACTGATGTCTTACATCATAAAAATGTAACGTGACTATTAAAGTGTTCAGTTAGTCTGTCATAGAATTGTTGGCTAGTTTTCAGGCCATCAAATTAATAAAAAATCTTTTTTTTTTTGCCCATAAATAATAAACAGGAAATCTTATGTGTGCTAATGCAATCAAACCTTCTCCTCTATTCAATGTCAGTCGTTACTCAAAATTTGTTTTATTTAATAAATAAATGAAAGAATGACGAGTGAATGGAATGAATTGAGATGAAAATTTCTATCTCTCTTTGAGTTTATTAATCTTTCTTCGCTATGGAAAAGTATGATTTACCTACACACACTCGCGTACACACTTATGGAGAAAATAAATTATTTCACAATGAAGACAGAGTCCAAGGAAGGTTGTGTTTCTTCTTCTTCTTCTTATTCTTTGTAATATACAGACACATATAGTAGGCAAACTATAACACCACCCCATATCAGCCCATGAGATATCTTCCGCCTTTGTATGAACGATAAGAAAAGAAAACATCACTCAAATCATTATGGGCCAGTGAAAATCACGAAAACTACAAACATGTGTCGGCTGCATGCTCCTCCATTTTATCCAACGCAGAGCTTTCTGGGCATACGTTGAAAATGCAACTGAAAATTTTAGCCGAAATGCACTCCCCCACCAAGTCAGTCAGCCAGCCAGCCATTCAGTGGCATCGAAAACTCGTCGCACTCTGCATTTGTTTAGATAAATCCATTTGTGTGTTTTTGTCTGCAATCACTTATTTATTTCTATAAGGAAACACAATTATAAAGAAATTCAAGAGTTGGCCGACACGGGGTCTGTTCTTCATTGGCCAATGATCATTTAAATTCCATAAATCTGGTGGTACTTTAAAATCATTATTCCCATATTAAGGTGCTAATTGGTGTTGATGTCTATTTGGCAATAGACATCAACGCCAATGGGATGGTATCCGAAGTTGCATGAATGCAGACAGCAAAGTAGACAATCAGGTGCATGCTGCATGCAGACAACCAGGTGCATGATTTTAAACACCCCTACTATTTGCCTTGTAGGTTTATTTGACTACATATGTTATAGGGCGTATACCAACTATTTCCAAGGACCATATTCACCCGGTAACTATTCACTGCATCTGCTACAGTGTCTGCATGAATGTTGTCTAAACCCGCTTGATCTAGAAATTCTCTCTTGTAGCGCTGAACCTCTCGCTCTTGACCATGAAATCCACCTTAAGGCTTCTGGGCGGTGGATACCTAAACAATGATTTGGTTGGTCTCTGCTATAACAGCCCATAAAGTATTGCTTGAACCGCATGTAGTTATGCGTTCGCATGGGTAGGATTTTTGTCTCTTGATGGAGGTGGAGAATTGAGGAGACAGACCATCGCAGATCGAAGCGCGGCATTCTGACTTTACTTTAATTGGCTATGACAGAATATTTGTTCCACTAGCCAAACATAGAATAGCATTCCATGCGCCTCGATCTTCTGCGCTCATTCTAAAATCTCTGACACCAAGGTGTCTCCCACCACTTGATCTTTCAATCGGGCCTTGGTCCTCCCGGTTTGCGTGTTCCACCATTAGCTAACGCAGCCTTTTTTTTAATACGTGTTACTATACTATCGTCGTCATACAGCTCGTGGTTTATACAACGCATATATTCTGAATTAACGCAAACTGGTCCATATATATTACGAAGAAGTACTGCCTCATCTGCTTTTACAAGTACCCATGCTTCAGAACCATATAACAACACGGGAAGTATCAGTGTCATGTATAGTGTAACCTTCATCTGTCGTGAGGTGGCCTTGATTCAAGTTTAAGCTCATTGATAAGGGACCTCCCTTTTTTAGCCGAGTCCGAGAGGCGTGCCGCAGTGCGACACCTCTTTGGAGAGAAGTTTCTAAACTGCTTACTTAGTCCAAAGTAGCATCTGTTTGCCACTATTATTCTTCGCTTAACCTCAAAACTGGTGTCATCCGTTTCGGTTACGGCGGTGCCGAGATAGATAATGTTACTGACAACCTCAAAGTTGTGGTTCCCAACTTTCTCCATTTTTTTTATCTGCTCCGTTGTACAAGGCGTTTTGGGAGTTGAAACCATCCATTTCGTCTTATCCCCATTTACTGCCAGACCCATTTACACTGACCCTCTTTCGATTCTTTCTGACAGATCTGAATATTATTCCACTGCGTGTTACATAGCTGACGAGACCACACTGGCGCTACATAACTTACCACAGACCGGCAAATTGCCTTGTACATGGTCAGCAAGGTTCCTTTGTCAGCACCCCAAGTGCTGACGGCAAGTGACTTCGTTGGAGAATTTAGATTTACCGAGTATCAGCATTAATTTTGAAGACTGCATAGCACAACAACTTCTTTGCAAGCCATCACCGCACACATTTGCCGCGGCTTCAATCAGCTCAGGCCATGTGATAGGACGGTCCTCGTGGCACTGGACCTATCGAAGGCATGCGACACGGTTAGCTTTGCCAAACTATTTGAGTTTATCATCAACACGTGCCTCCAGTCAGGCCTGAAACGCTGGCCTGAAAGGCAGTCGCGAATTATCTGTGTGGTCGCCCGTCATATCTGAAATTTAGGGATAAGAGGTCGACACACAGTAAAGTGAAACAGGGAGTTCCCCAAGGCGAAGTGATATTTTCGACACTGTTTAACTTCCACTTATCCTCCACTCCCTGCCCTCCAGACGGCATAGAGATCGTATCATATGTATACGATTGTATGATCATAGCATCAATCATAGAGCTGGCAAAATATCGATTACACTAACGATATTTTATTTTTACACCCATCATATTCCACTAGAAGGCCACCGTAGCGCAGAGGTTAGCATGTCCGCCTATGACGCTGAACGCCTGGGTTCGAATCCTGGCGAGACCATTAAAAAAAATGTTCAGCGGTGGTTTTCCCCTCCTAATGCTGGCAACATTTGTGAGGTACTATGCCATGTAAAACTTCTCTCCAAAGAGGTGTCGCACTGCGGCACGCCGTTCGGACTCTGCTATAAAAAGGAGGTCCCTTATCATTGAGCTTAAACTTGAATCGGACTGCACTCATTGATATGTGAGAAGTTTGCCCCTGTTTCCTAGTGAAATGTTCATGGGCAAAATTTACAATTTGCAATATTCATTTTGTCATTCCGTTTGCAACACTTTGAAATATCCATTTCCGACCCTATAAAGTATATATATTCTTAATCAGCGTAAAAATTTAAGACGATCCAGCCATGTCCGTTCTCCTTTATGTTGCAATAACGCTACAGTCTTTAAAAATAGTGATATTGAGCTGAAACCTTACACAGATTCTGTTTTTGTCCATAAGCAGGTCAAGTTCGAAAATGGGCTATATCGGACTATATCTTGATATATCCCCCATATAGACCGATCCGCCGATTTAGTGTCTTAGGCCCATAAAAGCCCCAATTATTATCCGATTTTGGCGAAATTGGGGACAGTGAGATGTGTTAGGCCCTTCGACATCCTTCTTCAATTTGGCCCAGATCGATTCAGATGTGGCTAAAGGTGCCATATAGACCGATCTCTTGATTTAAGATTTTGGGCCCATGAAGGCACATTTATTGTCCGATGTCGCAGAAATTTGGGACATTCATTTGAGTTAAGCCCCTCGACATACTTTTGCAATATGGCACAAATCGGTTCAGATTTGGCTAAAGCTGCCATATAGACCGATATCTCGATTTAAGGTTTTTGTGCCATAAAAGCCGCATTTATTGTCCGATGTCACCGAAATTTGGGACAGTCAGTTACGTTAGGCTCTTCGATATTTTTCTGAAATTTGGCCCAAATCGGTCCAGATTTGGTTTGGCAGATATTAATCCGCCCCATGCCACTATGGACATATACCTAAACCAGTAATCGGCTTGTTGTGCACACTAAAAACTATAAAGTAACCTCTAAAAAGAAAATTTTAAGTTAGGAATTCCGTGCTACTTACAAAATCCTTAATTGTTTTCAATACCGCTCCCTTAAGTTGGTTCATGTCTGATATTGTGTCCCCACCTAAGTAACGGTATCTGTTGGACGCGAAAGCCGGGCAATGACAAAGGAAATGCTCCAACGTCTCATCTTTTTCCCCGCATGCCATACACATGCTTTCACTTGCCGCGCCGATTGCCGCGCCGATTGCCGCACCGATTAAACATATGTTAACCAAGTTTATTGACGGCAGTCCTCTGGCCTTCACCGCCAAATCGTCTGCCCTTTCAGTTCCCCTTACTCCGTTATGGCCCGGCACCCAAACGATGCGGATTTTCCCATCCTCAGAGATTTTCCCTTACTCCGTTATGGCCCGGCATCCAAACGATGCGGATTTTGCCATCCTCAGAGAAGGCGTTAATCTCTTTCTTACACTGCATGAGTGTTCGTGACCTTACCGTCCTGGTTGTTATTGCCCTTATGGCAATTTTATTGTCGGTAAAGATGTCGATGTCCTCGCGTTAGCACCACACCACTTCACGCATTCCGTGATCGCCCGGATCTCCGCCTGCAGGACCGTTTTATGGTCAGGCAGTCTAAAACAGATCTCAGTCCCTGGGTTCTCAATGTAAACCCCCAGGCCCACTCTGTCTTCTAGCTTTGATCCATCCGTGTAACATAATCTTCCAGATGACTAGGGTTCGGTCAATCCAAGAAGGTGCCGATGGCAGCAGTGCCTCGCACTCAACTTCTAGGTTCATCTCAGGTATCCGATCGGAAACCTTTTCCCTTCCTTCCAGGTTTCCTATCGTCGCCTCGATTATACCGCGATGGTATGAGCTGCTCCCATTCTCAATTCATTCTCCCATCGCCTTAAGTCTCATAGCCGCAGTGAGTGGTTGCCTCACACTTAATTTGTATGTCAATGGGTCGGATATCTAGACTAGTCTCCAGTGCCCTAATGGGTGTGGTCCTCATCTCTCCGCCTATTCAAACACAACATGTTCTCTGAACGTGTTGTATGGTCCTTATGTTGCACTTTTTCTCCATAGCAGTCCACCAAACTACTGAGGCGTAAGTAAGTCTTGGTCTAATCACGCTCCTGTAGAGCCTGTGGACTATCCTAGGATTCAGGTTCAGTTTCCTGTCCAAGATCACGCCTAAGTACATGACCTTGTCAGATATCGAAATCGTCTTATTGAGGAAACGTGGTGCGTTAAATTCGCCCACCTTCGCCTTTCTCGTTTGAGACCTCTGGGTTTAGCCCGGTCATATGCCATATGCAAGACCCTTTCGGCCCTTCTGCATAGCTCGTTCGGATCCTTACAATTTAGAAGTATTATAACATGGTTTGCGTAGCAGACGGGTTCAAATCCCTCCTCAGTCAGCATCCGTAATAGGTCATTTATGGTGGTCACCCATAGGAGTGGCGAAAAAATGCCCCCCTGTGGCGTGCCCTGTGCCACTTTCTCCCTTATTTATTTATTTATGCCAAGCGGCACACAATTTATCCACCTGTTCCTTAGCATATGGTTTATCCAGTCTCTAAGGACCGGGTCCACCCGGTACTGTTCTAAGGATTGGATCAGTGTGTCGGTCCGCACATTCTTAATAGCCCCCTGGATTTCAATGCATACCGCCAGTGTGTACGTTTTGGCATCAAAGGATTCTTCTATTTTATGCACAACCTCGTGCAGGGCAGTCTCCAACCACCTTCCCTTGACATGGGCATGCTGTTTGTATTTGAGCAGTTCGCTGGATGTTATACTCTTTATCATGGTGTCCACAATACGTTCCATGGTTTTGAGTAGAAAGGATGTAAGGCTTTGGATATAGCTGCCATTTAGACCCATATCTCGATTTAAAGTCTTGGGCCCATAAAAAGCCCATTTATAATCCGATTTCACTGAAATTTGACACAGTGACTTATGTTAGGCTTCTCGATATCTGTGTTGTATATAGTTCACATCTGTTTATTTTTAGATATAACTATTACATGTACTTATTGGTATTTGGTCTAAATCGGAACATTTCGGGGCATAAGGTATGCATTTTTCACCGGATTTTGACGAAAGGTGGTTCACATATATTCCCGAGGTGGTGGGTATCCAAAGTTCGGCCCGAGCCGAACTTAACGCCTTTTTACTTGTTTTCAATTTCAATATGCTTCGTGTCTAGGCCGAAAAACATGCCCATACCACGTTTGAAAACGATCGGATGAAAATTGCGACCTGTAGTTGGCACACAAACATGGACAGACGCACAGACGGACAGACACACAAATGGACACAGACTAATCGAATCAGAAAGGGATTCTGAGTCGTTCGATATACTTATCAATGGGTCTATCTCTCTTCCTTTTGGTTGTTACAAACTTATTCACCAAGTTATAATACCCTGTACCACAGTAATGGTGTAGGGTATAAAAATACGTACTATCCCCAAGATATGTAGCACATCCATGGTGTCCCTTTAGTAATATTTAGTAAAAATATTGAAGGCATACAATGGCATATCTTTTAAATGCAATCTCTTTAAGAATTTGTCAAACAGTTGATCACTTTCATTCATTTAGTTGCCTTATGGTTTTGGCACTACACATATATAATTCGTTTGTATAGATCAGTGAGCCCCATGAAGTGTCTGTGCTCTTAAATCCGCTGGAATTCTTAATAATTTATATCGATTAACCTACTTTCGAGGAATCAGAATTAATCAGTCAATGTCAATGACAATGTCTTCTGCGTCTTTTGTGTATCTTTTTTTTTTGTTTTTGGAAATTATACTAAATAGTGCTATAATTGTTGTATTCACATGCAAACGGCCAGCTGAGTGATGAGCCATAATGCCTTCTATACAGAAAGTAAACATTTTTGGCACATTTCGCATAGATTTTTCTCCTGCTCTCCACTTTAAGGCACTTTGGATTTTCGAACCTATTTTAGAATTTTGTTTTCTTTTCGTCACAACAAAACGAAAAAGGCAAACTTGAACTTAACGTATGCCGAAAAATTGGCCTTTGGCCAATTGTAACATATAATTAATAATTTTAAAACCAAATAAAAACACAATTTGTTGAGATCAAAATATACAATAGATTGTACGAATTGAAAACACGATGGGGGAACGTACAATAGATGCCAACATACATACATCCATACATATACCTAAAAATATAGTATTTCCAGATGCGTATTTATGAGTTTACTTGATTCCTTATTAAATATTTTTGTTTTGAACTTCAGAAGAGAGTGAGAGATTTCTTATTATGAAATGAATTTTAAAAATATTTCTACGACTATCTTATTAAACAATTTTCACTACACAATACACATACTACAAAGTGGACAAGCGATGAGGGAATGTTTGTGATTAGAGACTCTATCAAATAATTTTCACCATTCAAAGACAATTAAACTATGCCTGTCGCCCAGTCTATCTATCACATTCGCTTAGACATTATGAAATCAAATGAACAGTTTAAGAAGGAATATCTGTTTGAGGGACATGCAAGCAACGCATGTTCTACAGGGTAGCTGATATTAATTGTAAAAATTGCTAAAAACATGACATTTTTTTTTATTGGCAGCCCTTATAATTGCTTACAAGCCACCAAAAGCATTTGCTTCCGAGTTAACTTTTAGGTTGAATGGGTTGCCCACTCCGAGAAGTGAGTTCACTCGGCCCATTGTGACCCCTAATAAGAACAAGTAAAAGCGTTCTAAGTGAGGGGAGGGCCCAAGCTTATGTACCCTCCACCATGGATCGCATTTGCCAAGTTCTTTCCCCGGTATTTCTTTACAAAGAAAACAAGTAAGAGTGTGCCAAGTTCAGCCCGAATATTATATACCCTCCACCCTCGAGTTCTATGCGCGGTATCTCCTTTTATTCAAACAAAGACTATTGAATAAGAACTGTTATGCTATTGGAGCTATATCAAGTTATAGTCCGATTCGGACTATAAATGAATGCGGAACATTGTAAAAGTCATGGTGTAATATTTCAGTTCATTCGGATGCGAATTGCGCCTTGTAGGGGCTCAAGGAGGAAAATCGGGAGATCGGTTTATATGGGAGTTGTATCAAGCTATAGATCGATTCAGACCATATTTGACACGAATGTTGAAGGTCAAGAGGGAAGTCAGTTATACAAAATTTCTGCGAAATCGGATGAGAATGGCGCCTTCTAGAGAATCAAGAAGTCAAGACCCAAGATCGATTTATATGACAGCTATACCAGGTTATGAACAGATTTCAATCATACTTAGCACAGTTGTTGGAAGTGATACCAAAACGCCACGTGCAAATTTTCAGCTAAATCGAAGAAGAATTGCGCCCTGTAGAGGCTCAAGAAATCAAGACCCAAGATCAATTTATATGCCAATTATATCAGGCAATGGACCGATTTAAACCATACTTGGCACAATTGTTGGATATCATAACAAAACACATCGCGCAAAATTTCATTCCAATCGGACAAGAAATGCGCCCTCTAGAGGCTCAAGAAGTCAAATCCCAAGATCGGTTTATATGGCAGCTATATCAAAACATGGACCGATATGGCCCATTTACAATCCCAACCGACCAACACTAATAAAAAGCGGCTAGCTTTACTCCTTCGAAAGTTAGCGTGTTTTTGACAGACAGACGGACGGGCGGACAGACGGACGGACATGGCTAGATCGACTTAAAATGACATGGCGGTCAAGAATGTATATACTTTTTGGGGTCTCGGACGTATATTTCGAGGTGTTACAAACAGAATGACAAAAGTAGTATGGTGGAGGGTATAAAAAGGATAAAAAATTGCCATGATATTGGGCCTATGTCAGGTTTCTTGATTCTGATGTTGGAGACCATGGTAATAGCATAAGTTTGGCATATTTGCCCATGAACACACCCTTAAGAAACAGGGGTAAACTTATCACACATCAATGAGTTCTTCAAGTTTAAGCTCAATGACAAGGGATCTCCTTTGTATAGCCGAGTCCGAAGGGCGTGCCGCAGTGCGACCTCTTTGGGTATAAGATTTTACATGGCTGCCATACCATTTGTATACCCTACACCACTACTGGGGTACAGGGTATTATAACTTAGTGCATATATTTGTAACACCCAAAAGGAAGAGAGATAGACCCATTGATAAGTAAACCGATCGACGCAGAATCACTTTCAGATTCGATTAAGCTATGTCCGTCTGTCTGTCTGTCCATATTAATTTGTGTACAAACTACAGGTCGCAATTTTCATTCGATCGTCTTCAAATTTGGTACGGGCATGTCTTTCGGCCTTGAGACGAAGCCTATTGAAACTGGAAAAAATCGGTTCAGATTTGGATATAGCTCCCGTATATATGTTCGTCCGATTTGCAATAATAATGCAATAAAATGAAAAAATCGGTTCAGATTTGGATATTGCAAATTGCAAATTTTGCCCATGAACATTTCACTAGGAAACAGGAGCAAACTTCTCACATATCAATGAGTGCAGTCCGATTCAAGTTTAAGCTCAATGATAAGGGACTTCCTTTTTATTGCCGAGTCCGAACGGCGTGCCGCAGTGCGACACCTCTTTGGACAGAAGTTTTACATGGCATAGTACCTCACAAATGTTGCCAGCATTAGGAGGGGAAAACCACCGCTGAAAATGTTTTCTAATGGTCTCGCCAGGATTCGATCCCAGGCGTTCAGCGTTAAAGGCGGACATGCTAACCTCTGCGCTACGGTGGCATAGCTCCCGTATATATGTTCGTCTGATTTGCAGTAATAATGCAATAAAATGGTAATTTCTTAACCGATTCTCTTGAAATTAGGTACGAAAGATTTTCGTTTAACTGTCGATTGCTAGTGAAATTAATAGAAATCGGTTCAGATTTAGATATAGTACTCATATATATATATATCCTAGAGCCACTGCAAGCGCATTTATTTAACAATCTTCCCAAAATGTTGTTCAACGCTTTCCCGACTACTACCACTATATCTGAGAAGGTTGCTCAAAATCGGTTCAAATTTAGATATACATAGCTGCCATATATATGTTCGTCCGATTTGCAGTAAAAATGAAATAAAATGGTCATTTATTAACCAATTTCCTTGTAATTTGGTAGAAAGAATTTTCTCTTGACTCTCGACATTGCTGTTGAATGTCATAGAAATCGGTCCAGATTTAGATATAGTTCCCATGTATATGCTCGTCCGATATTGAGAAATATTGCAAAAAAGTGCTCATTTGTAAACCGATTCTTTTGAAATTTGGCAGGAAGGATTTTCTTATGACTCTTAATATTGCTGGTGAATTTCACAGAAATTCTTTCAGATTTAGCTTCTCACACATCAATAAATGCTGCCCGATTCAAGTTTTGGCTCAATTATATCCAATATAACCACTGTAAACAACTATATCCATCTCCACCTAGAAATCCAACCGACGGTCCATCATATATACGAGTATGTCCCGACTGCATTTTTCTCTCAGCCTGTTCCCATATCTTTAAGCTGCTATTACCCGACCAGAAATGTCATATGGAATTTATCAAGTAAAAGCGTGCTTAGTTCGGCCGGGCTGAATCTTATGTATTATGGATCGCATTTGTCAAGTTCTTTGCCCGGTATCTGTTAATAGGCAAACAAAGCATAATGGATAAGAATTTCTATGCTATTATTCTGGCCATATTTGGCTTGGATGTTAAAGACAATTGTAGATCCCATTGTGGAAAATTTAAACCAAATCGGATAAGAATTGCACCCTAGTGGTAAAAGAAGTGACTGTGCTAAATTTCAGCTAAATTGGACAAGAATAACGCCCTCTAACGACTCAAGAAGTAAAATCGGGAGATCGGTTTATATGGGAGCAATATCAGGTTTTAAACCGATTCGAACCATACTTGGTACATCCATTAAATGGCATAGAAGACGCCATATTACAATATTTCAGCCAAATCGGATACGAATTGCGCCCTATAGAGGCTTAAGAAGTCAAATCGAGAGGTCGGATTATATGGGAGCTATGTGTAGTGTTTCGTTATGACTCTCAACATTGGACGGTCCGAATCGGTATATAACCTGATATAGCTCCCATATAAATCAATCTCCCGATTTGCCTTCTTGAGCCCTTACAAGACGCAATTTTTGTCCAATTTGGCTAAAATTTTGCATGTGGTGTTCCGTTATAATTTCTAACAACTGTGCCAATTACGGTCCGAATCGTCTGTAATCTGATATAGCTCCCATATAAACCGATCTCTCGATTTGACTTCTTGAGCCCCTGAAAGCCGTAATTTTTGTTCGATTTGGTTGAAACTTTGCACAAGTACGGCCAAAATCAGTCTATAACCTGATGTAGCTCCCATGTAAACCGGTCTCTCGATCATCCTTGTTCGGTTCCTAGAAGCTTTAATTTTTGTTGGTTTGACAGATGTTTGGTATGTAGAATAAAATTATGCCCTACAACTTAATTTATTTTGTATAAATTTTTAGCAGAATCCATGGTGGTGGGTTCCCAAGAATCGACCCCGTCAAAATTAGTTCGCTTTTACTTATTCGAGGTTACTTTTTTAAGTTGTTAGAGCGCACAACAAGCCGATTACTGGCTTAGGTGTATGTCCATAGTAGCATGGGGCGGATTAATATCTGAGCTCTCTTTTCAACCTAACCTAATGTACTCAATAATGTCGATGCTACATATGGTTATTTCATATGAAAAATGAATATGGAATGTAAATTGCTCCTCTTCCTTAATGGCATGTTCGTGGGCAAATACTACCTTTTCCCTCATTTAATGGGCTATACTCCATTGCCGCTGATATATACATATGTCAGTGGTCAGTGGTAAATATCTCATTCATGAAACTTCCTTACATCTGCCTGTGCCAAAATTCTTTCCATTTTTAGGCTACCTACCACAACATCATTTGTTCCTTGGTGTTCATTGGTAATAAGTATAACAACAGCACATGTGTGTTTTGCAACAACAACATTTTATCTCTTGCATTCTACTCCTTGCTGTTGGATGTTGTTGTTTGTTATTTGAAAAATCCTTTTTTATTGCTTATTTTTCATTGTTGGGTGTTGTTGTTTTTTATTTGAAAAATCCTTTTTATTGCTATTTTTCATGGAATATTGGACTATTGTTTATGACGTGTACCCCCCTCAATACCTACAATAATCACGAGTTTTGATTATTTTTGGTATTTTTTCTGGTTACGGTCAGAATAAAATTAGAATCTTATCTTTCATTATACCCTACACTACTACTGTGGTACATAGTATTATAACTTAGGGCATATGTTAGTAACACCCAGAAGGAAGAGAGATGGACCCATTGATAAGTATACCGATCGACTAAGAATCACTTTCTGGTTCCATTTCGCTATGTCCATCTGTCTGTCCGACTGTCCAAGTGAATTTGTGGATAAAGTACATGTCGCAGTTTTCATTTTAATTTCCAGAACCAAAGCAAGCGCATATATTGACCAATCTTGCCAAAATTTTGGACAACGTTTTCCTCGACGATTAACACAATATTTGAGACGTTTGCTTGAAATCGGTTCAGATTTAGTTATACCTCCTATATATATGTTCGTCCGATTTGAGAGATATTGCAATAAAGGACTCATTTGTTAGCCGATGTTTGTAAATTGGCAGGAGGTATTTTTTTATAACTTTCGACATTACTGGTGGCTATCAAAGATATCGGCCCAGATTTAGATATCGCTGTCATATATATATATATATATATCGCCCGATATTCCCTCCTAGAGTCACTGCAAGAGCATTTATTGATCAATCTTGCCAAAAATTTGCACAATGCTTTCCTCGACGACTACCACAATATCTGGGTTTCCTCAAAATTGGTTCAGATTTAGATATAGCTCTCATATGTATGCCCTTATATATGTTCGCAAGATTTTGAGAATTATTTCAACAAGTAAGTGCGTGCTAAGTTCGGCCGGGCCGAATCTTATATACCCTCCACTATGGATCGCATTTGTCGAGTTTTTCGCGTGGTATCTCTTTTTAGGCAAACAAATAATGATGAATAAGAACTGTTATGCTATTGGAGCTATATCAAGTTATAGTCCGATTCGGACGATAATTGAATGCTGAACATTGTAGGAGTCATTGTGTAATAATTCAGTCCATTCGGATAAGAATTGCGCCTTGTAGGGGCTCAAGAAGCAAAATCGGGAGATCGGTTTATATGGGAGCTGTATCAAGCAATTGATCGATTCAGGCCATATTGGACACGTATGTTAAAAGTCATGAGAGAATCCGTGGTAAAAAATTGCTGCCAAATCGGATGAGAATTGTGCCCTCTAGAAGCTCAAGAAGTCAAGATCCCATATCGCTTTATAAAGCAGATATACCAGATTATGTACCGACTTGCGTCATATTTAGCACAGTTATTGGAAGTCATAACAAAACACCTTGTGTAAAATTTCAGCCAAATCGGATAAGAATTGTGCCCTCTAAAAGTTGAAGGAGTCCAGACCCATGATCGGTTTATAGGGCGGCTATATCAGGTTATGAACGGATTTAAATCATACTTAGCACAACTGTTGGAAGTCATACAGAAACACCGCGTTAAAAATTTTAGTCAAATCGGACGAGAATTGTGCCCTCTAGGGGCTCAAAAAGACAAGACCCAAGATCGGTTTATATGGCAGCTCGCGGTTCGTTCCGTTCTTGGCCATAAAAAGAAGGCCCCTTATCATTGAGCTTTAACTTGAATCGGACTGCACTCATTGATATGTGAGAAGTGTGCCCCTGTTCTTTAGTGGAATGTTCATGGCCAAAATTTGCATGGTGGAGGGTATAATAAAGTTATCATTTGTTAACCGATTCTCTCGAAATTTGGCAGGATGAAATTTTCTTATGGCTCCCGGCATTACTGGCGAATTTCATAGAAATCGGCACAGATTTATATAAAGCTGTCATATATGTATATCGACCGATTTTCACTGCAAGCGTATTTATTGACCAATCTTACCAAAAATTCGCACAACGCTTTCCTCGACGACTACCACAATATCTGAGTTTTTGCGAAATCGGTTCAGATTTGGATATAGCTCACATGTATATGTGCGTCAGAATTTGGATAATTTGTAATAATGTTGTCATTTATCAACCGTAGTTATTACAGTTTCAACATACGGGTGGCTGATGAATATTGCTACAATGATGAATATTGCTACATTTTTTTTTCGGTGTATGGAATACATTTTTCTTTTATTCATGTTAAATTAAATTATTAAATTAATTATTAAATTATTATTAATTAAATTAATTAATTAATTAATTAAATTAATTATTAAATTATTATTATTAAATAGAAAAAAAGTTATTACATTTTTTTTTGGTAGCGGCTTTCATCAGCCACCCTGTATTTGCTCGAAATTTGATATGTATTGTTTAATAACCCATCTGAAAACATCCACCGAGGTCCATCAAAGTTGGTTCCGAATTGTACTTATAGGGCAGGTGTAGGGTATTATACTATTAGCACCACCACCGAAGGATGGGGGTATATTCATTTTGTCATTCCGTTTGAAACACATCGAAATATTCATTTCCGACCCTATAAATTACATATATTTTTGATCAGCAAAACATTCTAAGACGATCCACACATGTCCGTCCGTCCTTCAGACCCTTTATCTGGAGATCGGTCTATATGGCAGCTATACCTGAATATAACACGATTTGATCCATATTTAGGTCGGATATCAGGAGGCTTGAGATAACGAACTGTTTCAAATTTCATCGAAATCGGGTAATAAGTAAAGCTTTTATGGGCTTCAAACCCTTTATCGGCAGATCGGCAGCAGCTATATATATAAATGGTCTTATATGGACCATATTTGGGTCAGATTTTGGGAGGCAAAAAACTACTCACTGTTTCAAATTTCAGCGAATCCTTCCTTCCCATAAGGGCATCCTTATGGGCCCTTATCGGAAAATCGGTCTATATAGCAGCTATATCCAAATGTGGTCCGATTTGGCCCGTTCAAGAACTTAACCAGCGTGCATCAAAAAGACTTGCCAAATTTCAGCTTCATATCTCAATTTTTTAAGGTTCTAGAGTGAATAAAACAGAAGGACGAACAGACACACGGACATCGTTAAATCGTCTTAGAATTTTACGACGATCCGAAATATATATACTTTGAAGGGTCGGAAATTGATATTTCGATGCAAACGGAATGACTAAATAAATATACCCCCTATCCTACGACGGTGGGTATAAAAATAGAGATATTGAGCTGAAACTTTGCACAGATTCTTTTTTTTTTTTGTCTATAAGCAGGTTAAGTTCGAAGATGGTCTATATTGGACTATATCTTGATATAGCCCCCATAGGGACCGATCCGCCGATTGAGGGGCCTTAGGTCCATAAAAGCCATATTTATTATCCAATTTTGCTGAAATTAGGGACAGTAAGTTGTGTTAGGCCTTTCCACATCCTTCTTCAATTTGGCCCAGATCGGTGCAGATTTGGATATAGCTGCCATATAGAACGATCCGCTGATTAAGGGTCTTAGGCCCAAGAAAGCCACATTTATTATCCGATTTTGCTGAAATTTGGGACAGATCGGTCCACATTTGGATAAAGCTTCCATATAGACCGATCCGCCAATTTAGGTTCTTAGGCCCAAGAAAGCCACATTAATTATCCAATTTTGCTGAAATTTTGGACAGTGAGTTGTGTTAGGCCCTTCCACATCCTTCGTCAATTTGGCCTAGATCGGTCTAGATTTGGATATAGCTGCCATATAGAACGATCCGCTGATTAAGGGTCTTAGGCCCAAGAAAGCCACATTAATTATCCAATTTTGCTGAAATTTTGAACAGTGAGTTGTATTGGGTCTTTCGGCATCTTTCTTCAATTTGGCTCAGATCGGTGCAGATTTGGATATAACTGTCATATAGACCGATCTTTCAATAAAAGTTTTGGGCTCATAGAAAGCGCATTCATTGTCCGATATTGGTTCTTAGGCTTATAAAAGGCGCATTTATTATCCGATTTTGCTGAAATATGGGACAGTGTGTTAGGTTAGGCCCTTCCACATCCTTCGTCAATTTGGCCTAGATCAGTCTAGATTTGGATATAGCTGCCATATAGAACGAACCGCCGATTAGGGGTCTTAGGCCCAAGAAAGCCACATTAATTATCCAATTTTGCTGAAATTTGAGACAGTGTGTTGTGTTAGACCCTTCAATATTCTTCATCAATTCGGCTCAGATCGGTCCGGATTTGGATATAGCTGCCTTATAGACCTATCTTTCAATGTAATGTTTTGGGGCCATAAAAGGCGCATTTATTGTCCGATCTCGAAAATTTTCTGCAACTTTGCCTAAATCAGTCCAGATTTGGATATAGCTGCCATATATACCGATCCCTCGATATAATGTTTTGGGGCCATAAAAGTCACATTTATTGGCAGATTTCGCCGAAATTTGAGTTGCAGTGAGTTGCGTTAGACCCTTCGACACTTTTCTTTAATTTGGCCTAAATCGGTCCAGATTTTGATATAGCTGCCATATATACCGATATCTCGATTTAAAGTCTTGGTCCCATTTATAATCCGATTTCACTGAAATTTGACACAGTGACTTGTGTTAGGCTTTTCGACATCCGTGTCGTATATATTTAAGATCGGTTTATTTTTAGATATACAATAGCTACTAATAAAAATACCAATATTTTGTTATACACAATTGAACAATGACTTGTACTTATTAGTATTTGGTTTAAATCGGAATATATTTCGATATAGCTGCTATGGGACATAAGGTATGCATTTTCTTTCGCCGGACTTTGACGAAATGTGGTTTACATACCCGAGGTGGTGGGTATCGAAAGTACGGCCCAGCCGAAATTTATGCCTTTTACTTGTTTTAGTTTACTCTCCTTCCAACAATTCCATCATAAATTAAGCAACAGTCATATGCAGGAAACAACAGACATTTCTGAAATAGCAAACAGCTTTAACAGCAGAACTGCTGCTGTAATAGCATTAAAATTGACTACTAACAGCTTTCAGACAGGTTTTGGTACTGACAGCAGAATTTTTTCTATGTGTGTAGTCATATGATTACAGAAAGTGATAGGTCATATGATATGTCTGATCGTTTAATAGCAGATTTAGATCGATAGGTTGGATTCCCAACAATACCTCCGAGGAGCTAGTCACGTCCTTTTTTTGATCCAATGATTTACTCCATTTGATTTATTTTGAAGACACTAATTTAAATTCAAAGTCAACATAAATTTGAAATACATTGAACAAATATGAGAAAACAAGTTTGTCAAATATTTGACTAATCTGAACCTACCTTAAAAGATTATGCCCTATGCTCACTTGGGCATAATCTTTTAATTTGATTTAATTTAATTTAGCAACACATAAAGTGGAGTTTAGATTGGATCATAAATTGATAAAGCGTCATGTATACTTCCTGCTAGTGTCCCTGCTATATGATTCTGCAATTTCTGCTTTCAAAATCACACATAGTAGAAAGAAAATGTCGTAAAAAGAATTTCCATAGTCATTAAAATCCATTTATAGTGGCCTAATATAATTAGAGTCACATTTTATAGCAGATCCATAATGAACAAAATATTGTAAGTTCGAAGAACACTGAACGACAGTGAGTAAGAGCTATAAATATGAATCACTAAACCGAATCAAGAAAATAAACTATTGACGGATCAATCATTCATGTTTTCTGTGGTGGGGTTTGACAACCTGTCACTGACTGGCATTTCATCTACGCCAATGACAGAAAATTAGCAACACTTTGATAAATATATGATCATCAAACAATCGCCTACAATAATTTTTATGGGTGATGAATAAAGAAAACGGTGAAAATTATCACACAAATGGACTATAATCGGGTAGAGGTTGAGCTATAAATAATTAGTTGAAAATCATATGTTTATGGCCATCTTGTTCGTTAAGTGTTTTACGATGGACACCCATACTTTTATGGCTACCACGAAATGTTTTAGCGAATCCAGTTCACTTTTCATATGAATGACTGGCTGTGATTTCAGTTGTGTTGATTTTATCACTGAAATTTTTGTTTGGGATTTTTTCCACATGATTTTTGTGTTTATATTTTGAAATGCTCGCGGTGCGATATAATTTTATGACCCCCTTTATTGTGTATTTGGGTGGTGTAGTAACTCATTGTTGATTGTTCAGCGTAATTGTTATTTTTGCAGTTGCGAACAAGTGCAAAAGTGTCAATGAATAATCAAGGAGTTCGGGTGGGGATTTTTTAGAAAAAGTATAAGTAATTATTTACTATGATGCCATTTGTTTTTGTTTTCACTCAAAAGAGACTGAAAGGACCAACAAACTAAACCCATAGCGCAGAGGTTAGAATGTCCGCCTATGACCCCGAACGCCTGGATTCGAATCCTGGCGAGACCATCAGAAAAAATTTTCAGCGGTGGTTTTCCCCTCCTACTGCTGGCGACATTTGTGAGGTACTATCCAATGTAAAACTTCTCTCCAAAGAGGTGTCGCACTGCGGCACGCCGTTCGGACTCGGCTATTAAAAGGAGGCCCCTTATTATTGAGCTTAAACTTGAATCGGACTGCACTCATTGATATGTGAGAAGTTTGCCCCTGTTCCTTAGTGGAATGTTCATGGTCAAAATTTGCATTTTGCATGTAATTTAAAGCCGATCTAGCCATGACCGTCCGTCTGTCTGTCCGTTCGTCTATCCGACCGCCCGTCTATCTGTCTGTCGAAGGCACACTAACTTCGAAGGTGTAAACCTAGCTGCTTGAAATTATGCATAAATACTATTTATTAGTGTAGGTCAGCTGGGATTTTAAATGGATCAAATCTGTTCATGTTTTGATATAGCTGCCATATAAACCCATATTGGGTTTTAACTTCTCCAGCCTCTAGAGCGCGCAATTCTCATCCGATTTGACTGAAATTTTGCACGTAATGTTTTGGTATCAATTTCAACAACTGTGCTAAGAATGATTCAAATCGGTTTATAATCTGGTATAGCTGTGATATAAACCGATCTTGGATCTTGATTTCTTGAGCACATAGAGCGCGCAATTCTTATCCGATGTGACTGAAATTTTGCACGTGGTATTCTGGTATCATTTTCAATAACTGCGCTAAGTATGGTTGAAGTCGGTCCATGTTTTGATATAGCTGCCATATAAACCCATCTTGGGTCTTAACTTCCTGAGCCTCTAGAGGGCGCAATTCTCGTCAGATTTGACTTAAATTTTTGCACGAGGTGTTTTGGTGTCACTTCCATTAACTGTGCTAAGTGTAGTTAAAATCGGTCCATGTTTTGATAAAGCTGCCATAAAAGCCCATCTTGGGTCTTAACTTCTTGAGTCTCTAGAGGGAGCAATTCTAATCCGATTTGACTGAAATTTTGCACGAAGTGTTTTGGTACCACTTCCAACAACTGTGCTAAAAATGATTCAAATCGGTTTATAATCTGGTATAGCTGTGATATAAACCGATCTTGGATCTTGACTTCTTGAGCCTTCTTTGGCTGAAATTTTGCAAGAGGTGTTTTGTTATCACTTCCAATAACTGTGCTAAGTATGGCGCAAATCGGTACATAACCTGATATAGCTGCCATATAAACCGATCTGGGATCTTGACTTCTTGAGCCTCTAGAGGTCCCAATTCTTGTACGATTTGACTGAAATTGTGAACCTGGTGTTTGGTTTAAATCGGTACATAACCTGATACAGCTGCCATATAAACCTATCTTGGGTCTTGACTTCTTGAGCCTATAGAGCACGCAATTCTCACCCGATTTGGCTGCAATTTTGTACGTGGTGTTTCAGTATCACTTCCAACAACTGTGTTAAGTGTGATTCAAATTGCTTTATAATCTGGTATAGCTGTCATATAAACCGATCTCCCGATTTTGCTTCTTAAGCCCCTACAAGGCGCAATTCTTATCC
Source organism: Stomoxys calcitrans (assembly GCF_963082655.1). Lineage (NCBI taxonomy): Eukaryota > Metazoa > Arthropoda > Insecta > Diptera > Muscidae > Stomoxys > Stomoxys calcitrans. Next base: position 171,218,630 of record NC_081553.1, read on the forward strand.
GAATGAACTGAACTATTACACAATGACTTCTACAATGTTCAGCATTCATTTATTGTCGGAATCGGAATATAGCTTGATATAGCTCCAATAGCATAACAGTTCTTCTTCAACATTCTTTGTTTGCCTAAAACGAGATACCACGCATAGAACTCGACAAATGCGATCCATGGCCGAACTTAGCACGCTCTTACCTGTTTTATCTCTTCTCGTTTTGGTTTTTACAAACTAATTCACAAAGTTATTGACCCTGTAACACAAAAGTGGCGTAGGCATTAACTATACTCACTGTGGTACGTTTGATATATACGATCTTAAATTAAATCAAAAGCTGCATTCTTCTTTTAGTTTGTAATGTTAAATTTTTATAAACTGTATACATTTTCATCCCTATTCAAGGAATTGCAACGATTGAGAAAATGTTTTATTGGTATTGTTTTTCTTAACTCTTTAATATAACATCAACAACTCCAACGTCGTTTGATATTGCAGGTAGCCAGGTTGCTATATTAACTATACGTCTTTCAATTGTTTTTTTTTTTTTAAGAATCGAAAATCTGCTTTGCATGAACAAAGTGCCGCGTTCATTGCCATATTTTAACATTTTTATGTTTGTTTAACATTCTGCCGTTTCTTACACTCCACTAGCAATGTGTCAAATGAAATTAATTAATAAGAAACGCAGAATAACATGGAAAGCAGAGAAAGTAACACAGTTAGAAACAAAAATTTGGGAAAAGGAAAACGAAAAATAAAACACGTTTAGTTCGGCTGAGCAGAACTTTATAAAACAACTGTCATCTATCAAGAGATGGGCATCATATAAGCCACGTCATATTAAAGCAAGTAAAAAGGCGTTAAGTTCGACCGGCCGAACTTTGGATACCCACCACCTCGGGTATATATGTAAACCACATTTCGTCATAATCCGATGAAAAATGCATAATTTATGCCCCCTATAGCAGCTTTATCGAAATATGGTCCGATTTGGACCAAATTCGACACGGATATTGAGTGGTCTAATAAGTACAAGTCATTGTTCAATTTTGTAGCCATATCCAAATATAGACCGATCTGAACCATATACGACATAGATGTCGAAAAGCCTAACATAAGTCACTGTATCAAATTTGAGCGAAATCAGATTATGTGGGGCCAAGACTTTAAATCGAGAAATCGATAGATATCCAAATCGGATCCGATCTGGGCCGAATTGAAGACGGATGTCGAAGGCCCCAACACAACTCACTGTCCCAAATTTCGGCGCAATTGGATAATAAATGTGCCTTTCATGAGCCCAATACATTATATTGAGAGATCGGTCTATATGACAGCTATATCCAAATCTGGACCGATCTGGGGCAAAATGTAGAAAGATTTTGAATTGCTTAACACAACTCACTGTCCCAAATTTCAACGCAATTGGAAAATAAATGTGCCTTTCATGGGCCCAAAACCTTATATCGAGAGATCGGTCTATATGGCAGCTATATACAATTCTGGACCGATTTTGGCCAAATAGAAGGAGGATGTCGAAGGGACTAACGAAATTTACTGTCCTAAACTTTGGCAAAATTAGAAAACAAATGCACCTTTTATGAGCCCACAACCTTAAATCGAGAGATCGGTCTATATGGCAGCTATATCCCAATATGAACCGATCTGGGCCAAATTCAAGGCGGATGTCGAGAGGTCTAACGCAACTCACTGTCTTAAAATTCAGCGAAATCAGATAATGTGGCTTTTACGTACGGACCTAAGACCCTAAATCGGCGGATCAGTCTATATGAGGGCTATATCAAGATATTGTCCGATAAAGCCCATCTTAACTCGCTTATGGACAAAAAAAGAATCTGTGTAAAGTTTTAGCGCAATATCTTTATTTTTATACCCTCCACCATAGGATGGGGGTATACTAATTTCGTCATTCTGTTTATAACAACACGAAATATTCGTCTGAGACCACACAAAGTATATATATTCCTGATCGCCGTGACATTTTATGTCGACCTAGCTATGTCCGTCCATCTGTCTGTCGATAGCACGCTAACTTTCGAAGAAGTAAAACTGACCGCTTGAAATTTTGCACAAATACTTCTTATTGGTGCAGGTCGGATGGGATTTTAAATGGGCCATATCGGTCCATGTTTTGATATAGCTGTCATGTAAACCGATCTGGGGACTTGACATCTTGAGCTTCTAGAAGGCGCAATTCTTATCCGATTGGAATGAAATTTTGCACGACGTGTTTTGTTATGATATCTAACAACTATGCCAAGTATGGTTCAAATCGGTTCGTAACCTGATAAAGCTGTCATATAAACCGATCTGGGGTCTTGACTTCTTGAGCCACTAGAGGACCCAATTATTATCCGATTTAGCTGAAATTTAGCATGAGGTGTTTTGTTATGACTTTCAACAACTGTGCTAAGAATAGTTAACATCGGTCCATAACCTGATATAGCTGCCATATAAACCCATCTGGGGACTTGACTTTGCATAACGTATTTTATTATGACTTTCAACAACTGTGCCAAATATGGTTCAAAGCGGTTCTTAACTTGATATAGCTGCCATATAAACCGATCTGGGATCTTGCCTTCTTGAGCCTCTAGGGGTCGCAATTAATTCCGATTTGCCTGATTTGTGCGACGGATTCTCTCATGACCACCAATATACGTGTTTATTATGGTTTGAATCGGTCTATAGCCTGATACAGCTCCCATATAAATCGATCTATTTTACTTCTTGAGCCCCCAAAGGGCGCAATTCTTATTCGACATTGGCTGACATTTTAAACAGGTCTCCAATACATAACTTAATTGTGGTCCGAACCGGACCATATCTTAATATCGCTCTAATAGCAGAGCAAATCTTGTATCCTTTGTTTGCCTAAGAAGAGATGCCGGGAAAAGAACTCGACAAATGCGATCCATGGTGGAGGGTAATAAGATTCGGCTCGGCCGAACTTAGCACGCTTTTACTTGTTAAGGACTGTAGCGTGATTTCAACAGACAGACGGACATAGCTAGATCGTCCTAGATTTTTACGCTGATCAAGAATATATTGTATATGCTTTATAGGGTCGGAAATGGATATTTCGATGCGTTGCAAACGGGATGACAAAATGAATATACGGTGGTGTTGGGTATAAAAATGATGCCGTGAATGGTAGCCATAATAGTTTCAATGGTTGTTAATATAACTTTTTTATGCCATTTTCCTCAATGTAAGCAGAGTACTACTTTTTCGCCCATTTTACTACTATTTTTCGACGACGTTTGCAAAAAATATTATTTGTCGCTTCCTCGAAAAATATTTTTTCAACTGTGATACTCAAGTTTTTTGTGAGTCGCGATTTTTGCTTGAGTCGTTCGTGAGTAACATTATTGTCTCGTGATCGTGCGTAAACGTGAGTCGACATAAAAAGGCGTGAATATCTTTTTAACACATGCTTTAATGTCAGCTTGTTAACTAAATCCTTAGTTTGGGACCGAAGCTCTGATGGAATCTTGCCTCAAACCGATGACTGCATACTTCAGTTCCTCTCTGTAGTGCCTTCTGACTACTTTCGCGTTGAAGGGCGGCCCTTTACCTGTAACTGCGGTCGTCTTCCTCTTTCAAGACTATAGTGGCCTGCTTGTAAATTTCCAAATTTGCAACAAATATCCCATCAAGGAACTGCGAGGAACGCTGTCCGATTAAAGTTTCAGCTCAATGAAAAAAAGACCGTCTGTCTGTCTATGTTAATTTGTGTTCAAAGTACAGGTCACAATTTCCATCTGATGGTCTTCAAATTTGGTACAACATTTCTTTTACGTAAGTGAACTTGTGAATTTTATAGAAATCGGTTCGGATTAAGATTTAGCTGGCATATATTGTATGTCATACATCGCTCGATTTTCACTTCTAGAGTCACTACAAACGCATTTATTGACCAAAATTGCCAAAAGTTGTCGACTTCGCTCCAGATTTGCTCGAAATTTAATACGGATTGTTTAATAACCCATCTGAAAACATCCGCCGTGGGCCATCAAAATTTATTCACAATTGAATATAGCACCCACTTTGTGCTTATAGGGTAGGTGTAGAGTATTATACAGTGGACATGGCCTGACTTCGCCAATTGTGGCACCTTTGGTGGCAAGTAGATTAAAATTTTGTCTTCAACATTTCAGCAAGGAAATTTTCCCAACTCATCAGATAACCCTCGTTATCAGTTCATTTTAGTTCCTGCCACGGTAACGCAGCAGCATAAAAGGTAAAGCACTCATTCTCTTCTGAAGGCAAACATGAATATCGATTCGTGGAAATGGAGCAACCAATATGTAAATTACGACTCCGACCTGCCTTTTAACAGCCACATTGAGACAAAAACTGCATGTGTTTTTTTTGGTCGGAGAACATAAGCCCCATAGCCATATGTTGTCTGTTTATTTTTATATAAAGGATTAACTCACTCCTGAGAGGAGGAAACTACATCAAATATCAGATGTTGCAGCACTTTAAGTGAGGTGTACCAAAATCTGAGAGTCACATTGTTGCGAAGGCTAGAGCCACATTTAAAGAAACGTCGACGTGTGTCGATGATGGGCATAACACTGCGATGGACTCCAGTTTGAAATGTTATCAGAGCGGAAAGCGTCGTGTACTAAGCTTTCGTCGGCCACAGTGTTTGACGAAGCGTAAATTGTTGGGGTTCAATTTTTTGTTCCATTTTTAATCACAACAATGAATATTTATGATGGCCACACGGGCATTTGTCATACCATGCCGTGTAGTGTTTTTTTACAGAGTTTTTGTTGTTCTTTGTTTTTTGTTGAGTTTTTATAACCGGTGGGGCGGTATTCGATTATTTTCATGCATTTGCTATTGTTGTAGATGGTGTTTTTTCTATGACATATGTTCACACATTTCGATGACAGCTAAGCCTTTTGACTTTCTATCTCGGTGAGTTTGACGGAATTCTGACGGAATGAACAGTGGTATGAGCAGTAAATTTAGACTTCACATGAAGTGAGATTTTGCCAGAACTTTCACGCAATGGAACAGGGAATCGGGAATCTGTGGGTATGTCTGTGGCGACATGCAAGATAAGTGTTTAGGATCAGGCCCGAAGGTCAACGAATAACGGATAGCCACAAAATTGAGGTTGTGAACGCTCCAAAATTATGTGGCCAAATCTAGACTTGTGGAGGTCTACCACTCTGCTGTCGCTGGTTAGCACAGACGTCTCTGTCATAGTGTCCGGCATGACAGGTCACTCTCTGATCAATTATTACGCTGACAGACTAATCACTGCAAGTAAAGATTACTTCTGTAGAAGTTGTGAGGACGTTGAGGATGAGGAGATTATAAAACATCTGCTGTTTGTGTATTACGCACTAGCAGGTAGAAGGAGTTCCATTTTATGTTCTCATTTCTTCGATAACTTTTCTGTATTCGCTTGTAAGAACATTAGCAAGTTGCTGGGCTTTTTAAAGCGATCTGCATGGTTCAACGGTACGAACTAAGAGGCATCTTCCTTCTCCTTTTGCTATGGCATCACAATGCACGAAAACGTCTAAGTGAGTCTGATGGCAGATTCCGACGTAAACATAACGTAATCTAAGTTTTTCGGGGTGGCAGCCCTGTTTGATAATTGTGCATAGCAAAATTATATAGAGATAAAGGATTGGAACTTCGCATATAGACTGATTGGTGGGGTTTGTGAATATATTGTAGTTAAATGAGAATTATCTAAGAACATGCCGCAAGCAGAATTCTGCTGTTGTTGTTATAGCCACATTTTCATGTGCAGGTGGCGATCCTTGTCTAGCTCCTGTAGATGAGCGAACTCGTTCCGGTCTAAAGGGCCGATCACCGCGAGAACAGGGTGGCCATTGGTTATTTAATGGCGCCAATATACCACATCGGAGGTCACCGTAGTGCAGAGATTAGCATATCCGCCTATGACGCAGAACGCCTGGGTTCGAATCCTGGCGAGACCATCAGAAAAAGTTTTCAGCGGTGGTTTCCTCCTCCTAATGCTGGCGACATTTGTGAGGTACTATCCAATGTAAAACTTCTCTCCAAAGAGGTGTCGCACTGCGGCACGCCGGCCCCTTATCATTGAGCTTAAACATGAATCGGACTGCACTCATTGATATGTGAGAAGTTTGGCCCTGTTCCTTAGTGGAATGTTCACTGGCAAAATTTGCAATTTGCAATAACCCACCTTGTCACATCGAGCATCATAAGCACTCAGCATTTGTGCAAGAGCCAGTGCCGCCGGCCTCTCACTGAGGCTCTCCGCTCCATACCACTGATTGTCCGCGACGCCCATTGCAGGTACCGGGCGTTCGCAGCTAAGCTTCTCGTGACAGCAATGAACACCTCAATGTTCCAGCCTGTGTGGTGCAGCTATCCCTTGCCTGTCCATGCCATTCTGCTTTGTCATGCCGTTTGCGTCGTTTGCATTTTCTAGATATGCATTATTTCCTTTCCCGCGAAGGAAACTATGGCGTAATGCACGTTTATAGGGTTTCGGCAGCGAAAGATTAGCCATGTGTATTTTTGGTTTTTATACCCACCATCACAGGATGGGGGTATACTAATCAAGTCATTTCGTTTGTAAAACCTCGAAATATTCATCTAAGAATATTAGTCGATCGACGTTATTAGTCGATCTAGCCATGTCCGTCCGTCCGTCCTTCTGTCGAAATCACGATAGAGGTCAAACGAGTAAAGCTAGCCGCTTTAAATTTTGTACATGATACTTAATGTTGATGTAGGTCGTTTAGGATTACAAATGGGCTATATCGGCTCAAGTTTAAATAAAGCTCCCAATAAATCGATTTTCGGATTTGATTTTAAACCCCTGGAAGCCTCAATTTTTGTTCGATGTGGCTGAAATTTTGTACAAAGTGTTCTGTGACGACTTCCAACAACTGTTTTATCTACTGTCAAAAACAGTCTATAACCTGATATAGCTCTCATGTAAACCGGTCTCTCGATCATCCTTGTTCGGTTCCTAGAAGCTTTAATTTTTACGGGTTTGACAGAAGTTTGGTACGTAGAATAATAATGTAGAAATTTGCTCAGATCGGTCCGACCTCTCGATTTAAGGTCTTAGGCCCATAAAAAGCACATTTATTTCCCGATTTCGTCCATGTTGTGTGAGATATGTTAGGCCCTTAGACATCCTTATTCAGTTTGGTCCAGATTTGGATAGACCGATATCTCGATTTAAAGTCATGGGCCCATAAAAGGCGCTTTTTTAGTCCGATTTCGCTGAAATTTTACGGTCTATCTTTGGATTCAGCTACCAAAAAAACCAATATTTTGAAATAATTGAACAATGACTTGTACTTATTAGACCACTCAATGTGCGTTCCGAATTTGGTCCAAATCGGACCATATTTCAATAAAGCTGCTATGGGCGCATAAATTATGCATTCTCACCGAATTATGACAAAAGGTAACCACATTTACATATACCCTAGGTGGTGGGTATCCAAACTTCGGCACGGCCGAACTTAAAGGCTTTTTAATTGCTTCACATACACATTTTTCACTTTTCCTTTTGGTCCACACTTTTTGTCTCACTAAGGTATTACAATAGACCAGTCTTGGCTCCAAGTGAACTCACCTTTTCATAGTGAGTAATCCATTCAACCTAAACCATTAACAATTAATTGTAAAAAATTACATATAACAAGTCATTGTTCAATTGTGTATAAAAAATATTGGTCTTTTTAGTAACTATATCTAAAAGTAAAAAAGTAGAAGAGGCTTACACAACTCACTGTCTCCAATTTCGGCGATATCGGACAATAAATGCGACTTTTATGGGCGCAAGACCTTAAATCGAGAGATAGGTCTATATGGCAGCTATATCCAAATCTGAACTGATCTGAGCTAAATTGAAGAAAGATGCCGAAAGGCCTAACACAACTCACGGTTCCAATTTTCAGCAAAATCGGGTAATAAATGTGGCTTTTATGGACTTAAGACCCTGAATCGGCGGATCGGTCTATATGGCAGCTACATCCAAATCTGCGCCGATCTGAGCCAAATTGAAGAAGGTTGTCGAAAGGCCTAACACAACTCACTGCCACAAATTTCAGCAAAATCGGATAATAAATGTGGCTTTTACGGGCCAAAGACCCTAAATCGGCGGATCGGTCTATATGGGGGCTATATAAAGATTTAGTCCGATATAGCCCATCTTCGAACTTAACCTGCTTATGGAGAAAAAAAAAAAAAGAATCTGTGCAAAGTTTCAGCTCAATATCTCTATTTTTAAAGACTGTAGCGTGATTTCAACAGACAGACGGCCAGACGGGCGGACATGTCTAGATCTTATTAGATTTTTACGCTGATCGAGAATATATATATACTTTATAGGGTCGGAAATGGATATTTCGATGTGTTGCGAACGGAATGACAAAATGAATATACCCCCATCCTTCGGTGGTGGGTAAAATAATGGTTAAAAATTGTTATGCTTTTAGAGATATATCAAGTTATTGTCCGATTCGGACCATAAGTGAATTGAATATTTCAAAATTGGATAAGAATTCCGCCCTCTATAGACTTAAGAAGTCAAGATCCCAGATTGGTTTATATGGCAGCTACATCAAGTTATGTACCAATTTGAACTATACTTAGCCCAATTGTTGGGAGTCATAATAAAATATTTCATACAAGATTTCAGCCAAATCGGATGAGAATTGCTCTCTCTATTGTGCTTAAGAAGTCATGATCCAAGATCGGAATATATGGCAGCTATATCAGGTTATGCACCGATTTAAACCATACTTAGCAAAAATGTGGAAAGTCATAACAAACTACTCCATGCAAAGCCAAATCGGATGAGAATTGCGCTCTCTATTAGCTCAAGAGTCGAGATCCAAGATCGGTATATGTCAGGTTATGTACCGATTTGAACCATACGTACATACCATGGAAGTCATAGCAAAATACTTCTTGCAAGCTTTCAGCCAAATCGGATTGTAATTGCGCTCTTTAGGGGCTGAAAAAGTCGAGATCCGATATCGGTTTATATAGCAGCTTTATCAAACCATGAACCTATTTACATACCAATTGACCTACACAAATATAAAGTATTTGTGCAAAATTTCAAGCGCCTAGCTTCACTCTTTCGGAAGTTAGGAGTAATCGACTTAAAATGTTGAGTCTCAGATCAATATTTGGATGTTTTACAAACGGAAATTGACGAAATTAGTTTACCCCATCGTATGGTGGAGGGTATAAATAGACTACTCTACAAAATTATTATTTCTGATGAAATTTCATCGAATATCAATTGTCAATGTGCAATCGATGTATTCCTTCTTCTTTCTTGCTGTTATGGAAGTATCATAGACAAAGTTTTATTAAAAAATTTACAGTTTCTTAAAACTTTAACATTCTGTTGTTTTTTTCCTTTTTCAGGTAATGCCAAAAATATACTCTCTATTTCTTCTGTTTAAGTAAGTAATAAAAATAGCGACATATAATTTCCTTCTCGGAGTTTTCTTCCATAACTAGGATTCTTACATAATACTTCAATGTAATTACAACAAAAAACCTGAAGGAATGGTCGAATGTAACATAAAACATGCACCCAATGTGATTTTCGGTATATTAGTTTCATCATATACCGAAAATCACATTTAAACTCAAATCTTCATTCTTCTTAAACCATTAAAAACGTTATAAGTCGGCCGGGCCGAACCTTGGGTATTCACAATCATGGATTTCCCTAAAAATTTCCTTATTAACGCAGTTTGTATTTGAATTATTTTGTAAAATCAATTCGGGTAATGGTTGAGGCATCTTTGGTTCCGAAACATAAGCGTATACAAACAAATTTTGCATTGAATAAAACAATCTATCAATGTTGTTTTTCACTGATTTGCGATTGATCTTACCCCATTCCGGGGATGGGATTCGGAAAGTTCGAGTACATGAACATTGAAAAACTGCAAACAGAAAATATGTTAACGGCATACTCTACTCGACTGACCCAACTGATTAATGAAAGCACTCCTTGTCCCAATAATGTTACAGCGAAGTGGCAAACCATTATCCACTCCATGGAAAATGTCGCGAAATCCGTATTTGTGTACTGTAAGCCTCTCCAAGAAACCCAACTAAGAGTCTCGAGATTCTACTGTCGCCAAGAATGCGGCATATAGAGCAACCCTGCAATCTGTAGCAACGCACCAGACGAGTGAGAGGTATTGGGTGGAGAGGGGAGAAACGTCTATTCCGCAGAAAAAAGAAAATGGAGTGTATCCGATTTTGAGAAATATTGCAAAAAAGTGGTCATTTGTTAACCGATTCACTCGAAATTTAGCAGAAAGGATTTTCTTATGACTCTTAATATTACTGGTGCATTTCATAAAAATTGGTTCAGATTTAGATATAGCTGCCATATATGTAAATTGCCCGACTTTAACTTTTAAGGCCATTGCATGCATATATTGATCAATCTTTTCAACAACGTTTTCCTCGATGACTACCGCAATATCTAACCAATAAGGAAAGGCAAAAGTCGGGCGGAGCCGACTATATAATACCCTACGCCTACCCTACAATTATAAATCCGGGCAATATATAAATATAGATGTATATGAGAGCTATATCTAAATCTAAACCGACTATTAAACAGATCGTTTGAAAATGGTTGTTACTACGGCCATATAAGTGCAAATCTGGCGATAAATATGTATGGGTGGTACATCCAAATCTGAACCGATTTTGATGAAATCTCGCACAAATGCTCAATTTGAGCTACTAGGGCCATTTAAGTGCAAATCGGGCGACACATATATATGGGAGCTATATCTTAATCTGAACCGATTTGGATGAAAATTTGCAGATATGTTAAAATCAGTAACAAAACAATCCATGACAAATTTTGTGCAGATCTGTTGAAAATTTTAACTACTAGGGCCATTTAAGTGCAAATCGGGCGATACATATATATGGGAACTATATCTAAATCTGAACCGATTTTGATGAAATTTTGCAGATGTGTTAAAATACAAATAAGATACAGTAACAAAATAACCCATGACAAATTTTGTGCAGATCTGTTGAAAATTTTAGCTACTAGGGCCATTTAAGTGCAAATCGGGCGATACATATAAATGGGAGGTATATCTGAATCTGAACCGATTTTGATGAAATTTTGCATATATGTTAAAATCAGTAGCAAAACAATCCATGCCAAATTTTGTGCAGATCGGCTGAAAAATTGTAGCTACTACGCCTATTTAAGTGCAAATCGGGCGATACATATAAATGGGAGTTATATCTGAATCTGAACCGATTTTGATGAATTTTGCAAATATGTTGAAATCAGTAACAAAACAATCCGTGCCAAATTTTGTGCAGATCTGTTGAAAATTGTAGCTACTACGCCTATTTAAGTGCAAATCGGGCGATACATATATATGGGAGCTATATCTAAATCTGGACCGATTTTTATCAAAATCCACAGAGTTCGTTCTTAAGCCAAAATAGTGATATGCGTAAAATTTCGTGATGATTGGACAACAAATACAATCTGCACTTTGATTACAAGAATACATGGACTCCAAACGGACAGGTGGACATGGCTACATCGAATCAGAAAGTGATTCTGAGTTGATCGTTATACTTATCATTGGGTCTAGCTCTTTTTCTTTTTAGCGTTGCAAACAAATGCACGAATCTATAATACCCTGTACGACAGTGGTAGTGTAGGGTATAATAAGTTTGTTCAGAAACGATTCAGATGTAGCTCGTAGGTATTAAATTTTGAACATATTTGTTTTTTTTATACCCTCCACCATGGGATGGGGGTCATTCTGTTTGTAACACCTCGAAATATGCGCCTGAGACTCCATAAAGTATATATATTTTTGATTGATGGTCCGTCCGTCCGTCAGTCTGTCTATCCGTCGAAAGCACGCTAACTTCCGAAAGAATAAAGCTAGCCTCTTGAAATTTTGCACAAATACTTCTTATTAGTGTAGGTCAGTTGGGATTGTAAATGGGCCAAATCGGTCCATGTTTTGATATAGCTGCCATATAAACCGATCTTATGTCTTGACTTCTTGAGCCTCTAGAGGGAGCAATTCTTATCCGATTGGAATGAAATTTTGCATGAGGTGTTTTGTTATGACTTCCAATAACTGTGCTAAGTATGACGTAAATCGGTATAGAATCTAATATGGCTGCCATATAACCGATCTGGGATCTTGACTTCTCAAGTCACCAGAGGGTGTAATTCTCATCCGATTTGGCTAAAATTTTGTACAACGGCTTCTCTCATGACCTTCAACATACGTGTCGATCAAAAGCTTGATACAGCTCGCATATAAACCTATCTCCAGATTTTGCTTCTTGAGCCCTTACAAAGCACAATTCTTATCCGAATGAACTGAAGTATTACACAATGACTTCTACAATATTCAGCATTCATATATGGTCGGAATCGGAGTATAACTTGATATAGCTCCAATAGCATAACAGTTCCTATTCAATATTCTTTATTTGTCTAAAAAGAGATACCGCGCATAGAACTCTACAAATGAGATGATTAGCATGATCTTACTTGCTTTTTTTTTGTTTTGCTCGACATTTGATACGGGGATTTTAATAAAATCTGAAACATTCGCCGAACTCTATCAAAAGTGGTTCAGAATTACATATAGCTCCCACTTTGTGTTTATAGGGTAGGTGTAGGGTATTATAAAGACTGCACGGCTCGACTTTTGCTTTTCCTTGCTGGTTAAGTTCTAAATGAATCTGATTTCATGGCTGAATAATCGATAAAAGAACCAAAAAATGTAACGGGGCCACTATGAATTTTTCGCAAAGGATATGTGGCAACCATCTCTGCTAAATGACATATATGTTATATGTAAAAAGCTGTGGTGTAATCGTCATCGGTATTTTAACGATAACGAACAATAACCGCTGCTTCTAGACCGATATCACTTCGCAGCTCTTATTATTTCCGAACTCCTTTTAAAATGTTGTCCGCTTCAAGCCACTGTCCACTAATTAAATGATTTAACACAACAGCTTAACATGTTTTTCTGCTGTCGTCGCTGCTGCAGTTCGCTCCTCTATCGGTTTCGGTTGCTTTTTATTCGCTGATATTTGGCCCATGGTGTAGTTATTTTAATTTGCAGCCTTATTTTCTCCCAATGAATGTCGCGACCCCTCCCCCCCATCCCAATCTGGGTGTGGTGGTAGACGAAATTGTTTTTGTGATTTTCTTTGGCGTTTTGTGAGCGTTAACGTTGCGTCGTCGCTCCCAATGGGCGTTTGAGCAATAAAAGATTCGTACCTGTTGGATGAATTTTTCAGTTTAAAATAAAACGTCTTAAAGGCGACGGGCATAACGAATTCGGGCGTTGTGTTGTTGCGTTACTTTTCATTGCTCTAAGGCCAAACGCAGGCAAAGAGGCAAATACTCGTACTAAGGAAAAACAAGAAATTAAACAGCGGGAGCGTGTTAAACAGCAGCCACAAAATCGCCATGAAATTGAAATTTAAAAAAATATAAAACGTGAAGAATATAAAGTTTCGGCTGTATTTTAGTGAGAAAAATTTTAACAAGAATTTACCAAAAAAAAGCACGACTATGTTTTATAGCAAATTTTGTAAAATTTCCTATATTTTTGCCTATCCCACCATAAAAAGAACGCATTTGCTATTGTGACCGCCTTCCTCCTTTCAACATCAGCTCCCCAAGAGCAGTGATCAAGAGAGTGATAGGTTAAAATGAGCAGGGTGAATTTGCCAATTATTCCGAAGCACAGCTGATTTCTTGCTAAGCGAAGAGCAGGAAAAGAGAAAATCTCGAAATTGCCACAACAGTATTATTAACAAGAAAATTAGAAGAAAAAAAAATCATTAGAATTTGGCAAAAAATTTTTGATTTTTTTTTATAATATATGTAAAATAAATACAAAAAAAAATAGGAGGTGAACATTAGGTCAAAACAAAAAAAAAATACTTCATAAACTGCCAATTACCTTTAGATTTGGGAAAGCTCAAGGAAAAGTTGGCAATTCATTCCAGTACACAGCCACAACAGTGAGTGTCATCTAAAAATAGAGCAACAAGTAACTTTCCGCAGCTCCCTTACCCGCAGTCTCCTCTACTTCAACGCTCAAAATGAAACGCCTGATGACTTGGGAACGCGATCTGGTCGATGCCATGTATGAGTAAGTGTGAAATTTCATATCATTTCGTTACTTTCCTGGGTATTTTTGGTTTGGCTTAACTAACAGCTGATGTCTCAATTAGTGCGATATCTGTTTGTCTGTTAGTCAGTCTGTTGTTTGCTGATTTGCGACAGATTTGGTCAATATTAATTGTATTACCATTTTGACTTTATTCTCCTTTCACTGATGTATCGGGTCCACTTGTTGGCAATTTGTCATTCTATAGATATTTGTCTTGGCAGATGTCGTTTCTCTTCGTATTTCTTATGATTAATGACTACCCATATTTCTGTTGAAATTTTCACACATAAACTATTTATTTGTGATTTTGTCTATTGTTTGTTTGATTTGCAGAATTTCATAGAGAATTTTTATTAAAAATTTAGTAAGACAACGATTATTTTTAAAAGCATCAGTGTGATGATGGACGATTGTGGGAGAACAAGGGCTTCAATGGCCACCGTAGCGCAGAGGTTAAAACGTCCGCCTATGACGCTGAACGCTGATGTTTTCGAACATCAGAAAATTTTTCAACGGTGGTTATCCCCTTCTACTGGGGACAATTGTGAGGTTTTTGCCATGTTAAGACTTCTCCCCAAAGTGGTGCCGCACTATGGACGTCGAAAAATTTAGCACAGTAAGTTGTGTTACATCCTTCGACATCCTTCTTCAATTTGGCCCAGTTCGGTCGAGATTTGGATATAGTTGCCATATAGGCTGATCTCTCGATTTACGGCATACAAGGCGCATTTATTGTCCGATGTCACCGAAATTTGGAACAGTGACTTGAATGAAGACAATCGACATACTTTTGCAATATGGCACAGATCGGTCCATATTTGGATATAGCTGCCATATAGACCGATCTCTCGATTTAAGGTTTTGGGCCCATAAAGGCGCATTTATTGTTCGATCTCGCCGGAACTTAGGACAGTAAGTTGTGTTTCGCCTTTGGACATCCTTTTTCAATTTGGCCCAGTTCGGTCGACATTTGGATATAGCTGCCATATAGGCCGATTTCTCGATTTAAGGCATACAAGGCGCATTTATTGTCCGATGTCACCGAAATTTGGAACAGTGACTTGAATGAAGACCCTCGACATACTTTTGCAATATGGCACAGATCGGTCCAGATTTGGATATAGCTGCCATATAGACCATTCTCTTGATTTAAGGTTTCGAGCCCATAAAAGACGCATTTATTTTCCGATTTCGCCGAAATTTGGGATAGAGTGTTAGACTCTTCGACATTTTTCTGCAATTTGACCCAGATCGGTCCAGATTTGAATATAGCTGTCATATAGATCGATCTCTCGATTTAAGGTTTTGGGCCTATAAAAGGTACATTTGTAATCCGATTTCACCGATATTTTGAGAAAGTTAGTTATGTTAAGCCCTTGGACATTCTTCTTCAATTTGACCCAGATCGGTACAGATTTGGATATAGCTGCCATATAGATCGATCGTTATAGAGAAATTCGACTGTATATAAAGGGTGATTTTTTTGAGGTTAGGATTTTCATGCATTAGTATTTGACAGATCACGTGGGATTTCAGACATGGTGTCAAAGAGAAAGATGCTCAGTATGCTTTGACATTTCATCATGAATAGACTTACTAACGAGCAACGCTTGCAAATCATTGAATTTTATTACCAAAATCAGTGTTCGGTTCGAAATGTGTTCATTCACCGTAACGTTGCGTCCAACAGCATCTTTGAAAAAATACGGTCCAATGATTCCACCAGCGTACAAACCACACCAAACAGTGCATTTTTCGGGATGCATGGGCAGTTCTTGAACGGCTTCTGGTTGCTCTTCACTCCAAATGCGGCAATTTTGCTTATTTACGTAGCCATTCAACCAGAAATGAGCCTCATCGCTGAACAAAATTTGTCAAAATTTGAACACATTTCGAACCGAACACTGATTTTGGTAATAAAATTCAATGATTTGCAAGCGTTGCTCGTTAGTAAGTCTATTCATGATGAAATGTCAAAGCATACTGAGCATCTTTCTCTTTGACACCATGTCTGAAATCCCACGTGATCTGTCAAATACTAATGCATGAAAATCCTAACCTCAAAAAAATCACCCTTTATTACATATACATGCATATATTAGTATTGTGTTAATTTAACGCTTTCAAGACTAAATTACCACTAATAGGCTTTTTGTATTATGCTCTCTTCACTCAATGTCAAAAGACAATCCATTAAACTTCGTGAGTTATAATGAAAATATTTTCACAAACTTTATTTTTTTCTATATTTTGTGAAGCGTAACCTATAAAAATAGTGATTTCAGCATTCATAAAATACCCTACACCACCGAGTATACATAGATAGCACTTATATCCAAATTTAGTCAGACTTTAATTTTGCATACCTATTGAAATATCGAATAGAACCTTATACGATTTTCTTACGATGATAGGAAAATTATGGCTTCTACAGCCTTAAAAGTCGAAATACATAAAAGATATATATGGGAGTTTTATCTAAATCTGATTCGATTTTGATGAAATTTTGCACACGTATTGGGATGTCAAAAAAAAGTGACAAATTTTGTATAGATCGGACCAAAATGGTAGCTACTACAGCTTTAAAGGGGCATATCGGATGAAAGATATGGGAGCAATATAAAGATCTAATGCAATTCTGATGAAATTTTGCACATATATTGGTATGTCAATTAAACCATCTCATGAAAAATTTTGTAGAGATAGAACCAAAATTGTGGCTTTTACAGCCTTAATAGGCCATATCGGATGAAGTATATATATGGGAGCTTTATCTAAATCTTTACCGATTTTTATGGAACTTTGCACACATATGACGACGTGGAATAGTAGCTTCATGCCAAATTTTGTAAAGATCAGACCAAAATTGTACTTGCTACAGCCTTGAAAGACCATATCGGATAAAAAAATATATTGGAGCTATATCTAAATCTTTACCGATTTTTAGGCAACTTTGCACACATATTGAAAAGATCGGGCTAAAATTGTGCCTTCTACAGCCTTAGTAGGTCAAATCGGACGAAAGTTATATATATGGGAGCTATATCTAAATCTGAACCGATTTAGATGAAAAAACACTTCTTGCTAAATTTGGTAGAGATCTCACCAAAATTGTGACTTTAAAAGGGCATATCGGATGAAAGATATATATGGGGGCTATATCTAAATCTGGACCGATTTTTTTCAAAATCAATAGCTTTCGTCCTTGGACCAAAAAAGACATTTATGCTAAATTTTGTGAAAATCGGACAACAAATGCGACCTATACCTTGATTACAAAAATACATAGACAGACAGACGGACATAGCTAAATCGAATCAGGAAGTTATTCAAAGCCGATCCGTATACTTCTCAATGGGTCTAACTCTTCTCCTTCTTAGCGTTGCAAACAAATGCACAAATCTATAATACTCTGTACCACAGTGGTGGTGTAGGTTATAATAACAAAGATGAACAGTGTAAACCATGTTTACATGTTTGACACTTTCTGAACAATGTTTCAACGACCCACTGTGTAAACATGTAAGGAGGCGTTTTTGTGTGATTTTTATATTCTACCGGCTATTGTTTGTGCTACTACGTTGCTGAAACTGATAGTATTTTAAATTTATATTGTAAAAAAGTACGAAAATCATTTTGATGGTTTATTTTTAAATTATGCGCATGAAATAGTTTTTCACGCTGGTATCTCATGTTGTTCCATATCGCCCACGTGGGTGAATATTAATCTGAGTGTGAGTAAAACACCAAGGTAATAAATGGAAGTGATTTTCAAAAACAACAATCAGTAAAACATATCGCCAAAAAATCCTTAATGGCTAGTTCAAGTGCATACTCGAATGTAGTATATAAAGTACTTAAATAGTGTTAAAATTTGGATGTCCTTAGTTTAGACAATGTGTGGAAATATTTATTTTTTATTTATTTTTCAATCCCAGCATATGCCAGATTCTACAATTAAATATCTATCATTATAAAGGGCATGAGGATTTTGGGTAAAAAATGTTTTTTTTTAACAACTATAGGTGTGTTTGTTAAACCATAAATTATGCTTGCAAATGCTATAAGGTAAATGACACCTCTTTGTATGTTTTTGCTCTCTTTTTTCAATAAAGCCGCGAAAATTCATATGATCTCCCAAAAACACATTTGCTTAACATTGAAATTTAAAAATAACAATAGCAACAGAATAAATCAAATGCCGCCGACGAAAATTAAAAAAAAAAATCTCCTTTCGTGTGTGAGAAGACAGACTGTGGCGTAGAAGACGGAGAACAGATCTATTGGCAAGATGACAATATTTATGTTTATTTTTTTCGTCGTTCTGCTTTACAGTCTTTTGTAATAACAACAAAAGCACAACACTAATGTCATGTTTATAGTTTGCAAAGAAATTGTGTAAAAATGATTTCATCTTGAACTTGGTAACAATGCCCATCGCAGCATTTTTTGCGACAACAAATGCTTGACAAACGTCACACCAAGAACTAGCAGCTGAATTTTTGTGAGAATTTATAGGCATAACAATTCTTTCTCATATTTTATTCGGTTGAAAAGCTTAATGACTTCATTAGAAGTGACATCACCAGAGCGATTTATGCAAGAATTATGTCTGCTATAAGAGTCCTTGGAGGATTACTTTATTCTTCTGAACGCTTGTCGGTTCAATGCACCCAAGTTTCGATGTTTTCTAAGTTCACGGTCAGTGGTTATCCTATATCCATGTGAACAACCCCAAAAAGGTGTACATTTGACTGACAAGTGATTAGGGATATTCGATGAGATCTTGTCAGATGGTATTTTGAGTTTCGCAAAGAAATGTGAAATATTGTTTGTGCGAATAAATCATGCATGCCCATCATTATAAAAAATTAAAAGCTTGACAGATGCTAAATTTTAAAAGTCTGGACGTAAGGTTAAGTTCGGCTGGGCGGAACTTTGGATACCCACCACCTCGCATATATAAGTAAACCACTTTCCATCAAAATCCGGTGAAAATTGCATACTTTGTGTCCCATAGCAGTTATTGGGTTGCCCAAAAGTAATTGCGGATTTTTCATATAGTCGGCGTTGACAAATTTGTTCACAGCTTGTGACTCTGTAATTGCATTCTTTTTCTGTCAGTTATCAGCTGTTACTTTTAGCTTGCTTTAGAAAAAAAGTGTTAAAAAAAGTATATTTGATTAAAGTTTATTCTAAGTTTTATTAAATATGCATTTACTTTCTTTTAAATAATCCGCAATTACTTTTTGGGAAATTGTGTATAACAAAAAATTGGACTTTTTGGCAGCTATGTCTAAAAATAAACCGATTTGAACCATATACAACATGGATGTCAAAAAGACTAACATAAGTCACTGTGTCAAATTTCAGTTAATTGGCTCATTTTTTGGGGCCAATGCTTTAAATCGAGATATCGGTCTATATGGCAGCTATATGCAAATCTTGTTCGATCTAGATCAAATTGCCGAAATATGTGGAGGGGCTTAACTTAACTCTCTGTCCCAAATTTCGGCAACATCGGTCGCCTTTTATGGACCCAAAACATTAAATTGAGAGATCGGTCTATATGACAGCTATATCCAAATCTGGACCGATCTGAGCCAACTTAAAGAAGGTTGTCAAAGTGCCCAACACAACTCACTGTCCCAAATTTTGGCCAAATCGGACAATAAATGAGTTTTTTATGGCTCCAAAACCTAAAACCGAGAGATCTCTCTATATGGCAGTTATATCCAAATCTTTACCGATCTATGCCATATTGCAGAAGTATGTCAAGGGGCTTAACTTAACTCACTATCCCAAATTTCATAAAAATCGGAATATAAATGTGGCTTTTATGGGCCTAAGACCCTGAATCGGCGGATCGGCCAATATAGCAGCTATAACCAAATCTGGACCGATCCGGGCCAAATTAACGAAGGATGTCGAAGGGCTTAATATAACTCACTGTTCCAAATTTCAGCAAAATCGTAAAATTAATGTGGCTTTTATGGGCCTAAGACCCTAAATCGGAGGATCGGTCTATATGGCAGCTATATCCAAATCTGGACCAATCTGAGCCAAATTGACGGAGAATATTACAGGACCTAACACAACTCCCTGTCCCAAATTTCAGCAAAATCGGATAGTAAATGTGGATTTTATTGGCCTAAGACCCTAATCGGCGGATCGGTCTATATGGGGGCTATATCAAGTTATAGTCCGATATAGCCCATCTTCGAACTTAACCTGCTTGTGAACAAAAAAAAATTTGTGCAAAGTTTTAGCTCAATATCTTTATTTTTAAAGACTATACCGTGATTTCAACAGACAGACGGACATGTCTAGAACGTCTTAGATTTTTACGCTGATCAAGAATATATATATATACTTTATAGGGTCGGAAATGGATATTTCGATGTGTTGCAAACGAAATGACAAAATGAATATATCTCCATTCTTCGGTGGTGGGTATAACAAGATACCGTGTGATCTACTTCATGATTTTTGTACCCACCACCGAAGGATGGGGGTATATTCATTTTGTCATTCCGTTTGCAACACATCGAAATATCCATCCAGTATATATATATTCTTGATCAGCGTAAAAAACTAAGACGATCTAGACGTGTCCGTCCGTCTGTTCGTCTGTCTGTTGAAATCACGCTACAGTCTTTAAAAATAGAGATATTGAGCTGAAACTTTGCACAGATTCCTTTTTTTAGTCCATAAGCAGGTTAAGTTCGAAGATGGGCTATATCGGACTATATCTTGATGTACACCGATCGGCCGATTAAGGGTCTTAGGCCCATAAAAGTCACATTTATTATCCGATTTTGCTGATTTGGGACCGTGAGTTGTGTAAGACCCTTTGACATCCTTCTTTTATTTGGCCTAGATCGGTTCAGATTTAAATATATCTGCCATATAGACAGATCCTCCGATTTAGGGTCTTAGGCCCATAAAAGCCACATTTTTTATCCGATATTGCTGCCATATGGGACAGTGAGTTGAATAAGGTCCTTCGACATCCTTCGTCAATTTGGCTCAGATCGGTCAAGATTTGGATATAGCTGCCATATAGACCGATCGTGCGATTTAGGGTCTTAGGCCCATAAAAGCCACATTTATTATCCGATTTTGCTGAAATTTGGGACAGTGAGTTGTGTTAAGCCCTTCGACATCCTTTGTCAATTTGGCCCAGATCGGTCCAGATTTGAATATAGCTGCCATATAGACCTATCTCTCGGTTTTAGGTTTTGGGGCCATAAAAGCCACATATATTATCCGATTTTGCTGAAATTTATGACAGTGAGTTGTGTTAGGCTCTTCGACGTCCTTCTTCAATTTGGATCAGATCGGTGCAGATTTGAATATAGCTGCCATATAGACCGATCTCTCGATTTAAGGATTTGGGCCCATACAAGGCGCATTTATTGTCCGATTTCGCCGAGATTTGGGACAGTGCGTTGTGTTAGCCTTTAGACATCCGTGTCGTATATGGTTCAGATTGGTTTGTTTTTAAATATAGCTACTAAAAAGACCAATACTTTGTTACACACAATTGAATAATGACTTGAACCGATTAGTATTTGGTCCAAATCGGAATATATTTCGAAATGGCTGCTATGGGAAATAAGGTATGCAATTTACACCGGATTTGATGAAAGGTGGTTTACTTATATAACCGAGGTGGTGGGTATCTAATGTTCGGCCCGGCCGCCTTTTTACTTGTTTTTTTTTTCTCTATATTTTAATTTATTTTCCAACGCCTTGAAGAGATGTTTGTTTGTTCGAATCGATTTATAAACTGCGTCAAGCGGGTTTATTCATGCAAAAATGAAATCCTTGTATCTAAAACAGTTGTGGCATTGATTGGATGGATCCATTTCTGGTTGCCCTGACGGAATATACAAATGCACGTTTGAAACATTTCATATCTACTGTAAACAAAATGTACATATTGTAAATAAACATTGGATTCAACTCTATATTCACACCTTTGATAATTGTGTCACTCTTGCTTTCAACGTTTGCCTTGTTTATTTCCTTATGCCCAAACAATGCCCATGACGACCAAACAAAATATGCGTAGTCGTTGATGATAAGCTGCCCCGAGAAAACGGGCCATTAACCTTAAAAAGTAAATCAATGAATGAAAGTCTTAACACATCCATAGTCCATAGTCTGTAAGCGAATGTTTTTCTTATTTCTCACAAAGGGCGGGGACATCATTAAAAATGATCAAATATTTATCTAGTTTTTCATAAGTTTTTGTTTTTTCTTGTCACCACACTGAACTGTTTGCTATCTTCCACAATGGCAATGGATGGAAATTTCTATTGAGGAAGGAAAAAACAGCAAAAGTCACCAAGGAAATGTCAAGTTCATGGTTTGTTGTGAGAATTGTTGTATTATTTCCATTCAGTAGTCTCTATTTAACAACTGCAACTGCGCTTTTGTGGCACACATTATTACTCGAGAAGTGTGCAGTGGAATTACCTGCATGCGTTGTTTACCCCTAATGTTAGGAGTTAGTCATGTGTATTTTATCTCTAGGGAGATACAAACAAAATAAATAAATAACCAACACGTGGAAGAAAAAAATCTACTTTTTATGAACTCGAATATTAGTTAATACAGCTATGCATGGCATCAATAGTTTGAAGTAGAAACATGATGTATTTAATATGAAGAAAATCACGAATATGACTTGGATATGGAAAAGTATTCGTTCGTGCTCATACAACTACAACCATATGCTATTAGTATTATAAAAAGACTTTTTTTTATTTTTGTTGTAAGAAACTTCGCTTTAAGGGGGTTTAAAAAAATTTGAAGAAATTGAACAAAGAAATACTTTGTTCGGGAAGAATATTCTTGCTATACCGAAGAAAATGCCATAAATTTGTTAAACTATGTGTATTTAGGAAAAATTTCCCTTGGTGAAAGATTTTTAAATTGATATTTACGAAATCTTATCTTTAATGGTAGTAAAATAGCAAAATAAAAAAAAAAAACAAGCAAAAGGGCGTTAAGTTCGGCCAAGTCGAACTTTGAATACCCGCCACACCGGGTATATATGTAAAACACCTTTCGTCAAAATCCGTTGAAAAATTTATACCTTATGCCCCATAGCAGCTATATCGAAATATGTTCCGATGTGGACCAAATACTAGTTAGTACAAGTCATTGTTCAATTGTGTATAACAAAATATTGGTCTTTTAAGTAGCTATATCTAAAAAATATACCGATTTGAAGCATATACGACACGGATATCGAAAGGACTAACATAAGTCACTGCGTGAAATTTCAGTGATATCGGATTATAAATGCACCCTTTATGGGGCCAATACTTTAAATCATGATATCGGTCTATATGGCAGCTTTATCCAAATCTGGACCGATTTAGGACAAGTTGCAGAAAAATTTTGAAGTGCCTAACACAACTCACTGTCCCAATTTTGGGGAAATCGAACAATAAATGCGCCTTTTTATGGTCCCAAAACCTTAAATCGAGAGATCGGTCTACATGGCAGCTACATCCAAATATGGACCGATTTGTGCCATATTGCAGTAGTAAGTCGAGGGGCTTGACTTTACTCATTATCACAAATTTCGGCCACATCGGACAATAAATGCACCTTTTATCGGTCTGTATGGCAGCCATATCCAAATCTGGACCGATTTGTGCCATATTGCAAAAGTAAGTCGAGAGGCTTAATTTTACTCACTATTCCAAATTTCGGCGACATCGGATAAATGCGCCTTTTACGGGCCCAAAACCTTAAATCGGCGGATCGGTCTATATGACAGCCATATTCAAATCTGGACCGATATGAGACAAATTGAAGAAGTATGCCGAGGGGCTTGACTTAACTCACTGTCCCAAATTTGGCAAAATCGGACAAGAAATGCGCCTTTTTGGGTCGATCTTGCCCAACACCTTAAATCGGCGAATCGGTGTATATGGCAGGTATATTCAAATCTAGACCGAGATGTGCCAAATTGAAGAAGGATGTGGAAGGGCCTTACACAATTCGCTGTCCCAAATTTCGGCGACATCGGTCAATAAATGCGCCTTTTATGGGCCCAAGACCTTAAGTAGAGAGATCGGCCTATGTGGCAGCTATATCCAAATCTGAACCGTTCTAAGCCAAATTGCAGAAAGATGTCAAGGCGCCTAACGCAACTCATTGTCTCAAAATCAGACAATAAATGTGCCTTTTACGGGCCTAAGACCCTAAATCGGCCGGTCGGTCTATATGGCAGCTATATCCAAATCTGGACCGATCTTAACCAAAGTGAAGAAAGATGTCAAAGGGCCTAACAAAACTCACTGTCCAAAATTTCAGCAAAATCGGATGATAAATGCGGTTTTTATATGCCTAAGGCCCTAAATCGACGGATCGGTCTATATGGGGGCTATATCAAGATATGGTTCGATATAGCCAATTTTCGAACTTAGCCTGCTTATGGACAAAAACAGAATCTGTGCAAAGTTTCAGCTCAATATCTCTATTTTTAAAGACTGTAGCGTGATTTCAACAGACAGACTGATGGACGGACATGGCTAGATCGCCTTTTATATTTAAGCTGATCAAGAATATAAATACTTTATAGGGTCGAAAATGGACATTTCGATGTGTTGCAAACGGAATGACATAATGAATATACCCCATCCTACGGTGGTGGGTATAAAAAATTTTACCCATGAACATTCCACTTAGGAATAGGGGCTAACTTCTCACATATCAATGAGTGCAGTCCGATTCAAGTTTAAGCTCAATGATAAGGGGCCTCCTTTTTATAGCCGAGTCCGAACGGCGTGCCCCAGTGCGAGAAGTTTTACATGGCATAGTACCTCACAAATGTTGCCAGCATTAGGAGGGGAAAACACCCGCTAAAAATTTTCATACCCTCCATCATAGGATGGGGGTATATTAATTTCGTCATTCTGTTTGTAACACCTCGAAGTATGCGTCTGAGACCCCGTAAAGCATATATATTATTGATCGTCATGTCATTTTAAGTCGATCTAGCCATGCCCGTCCGTCTGTCTGTCGAAAGCACGCTAACTTTCGAAGGAGGAAAGCTAGCAGCTTAAAATTTTGCACAAATACTTTTTATTAGTGTTGGTCGGTTGCGATTGCAAACGGGCCCAATCGGTCCATGTTTTGATATAGCTGGTGGAGGGTATATAAGATTCGGCCCGGCCGAACTAAGCACTCTCTTACTTGTTTTTACTGATCACGGCAATATGGGGCTCAAATAAAAGATGAGAGTAGAGCATGATTTGAATACGATTCTCTGGATCATGTGACCATCCACCCCCCAAAAATAACCTCCAAACTCGACACATGTGACGACCCTGCCAATATGGGGTATGTATAAAAGGTATTTAGGAGTAGAGGGTGCATTTGATATTCGCCGTTCAACCTTCAAAAAACACCCTAAATAAGATTTATTTACCGCCCACAGCAAAATGGGGCTCAAGTAAAAAGTATGCTACATTGCATAATATAACGTTCATCAAATTTGTGTATGGGGTTGTCGCAATAACGAACACTGTCAAACTGGCAGAAAATATTTTATGATCATTGTACCGCCCAACGATTGCAGTACAATGGTCTATAAATTAACTATCATTACAAGCATATACGAACACATTAAAAAATATCATAGCTTGTTTAACATCTGCATTTTATGTTCTTTGTTATCATCACCCGCCTTATTCTTTGGTTTGGGCAAAATTGCATCAGTATTCTCTAAATGATATCATTATTGTTGTTTTCCTTTGGTGAATTATTTCAAAATGCTGTTGGCCCATTAAGCAAGCACTTGTAGTAGATTTATTTTCTTGTCATTACAAAAATTGCACGCTGTGATTTTGCTCTATTGCATGTCACAACAGGGAAAAATGGCAAGAGAAATTTACTTAATTTGAAGCATAATTATCTAAAAATTTTTGAATGACTTTGTCTTAATTGAAATGATTTAATAGTTCGTTTAACGATGGAGTCCACTCCTTTTTTCTAGTAAACTGTAAACCGTATACCAAATATTTGTCATACAAGCCTTGATGTCAAAGAGGCAGAGGAGGCCAGCATAGCGTAGAGGTTAGCATGTACGCTTATGATGCTGAACGCCTGGGTTCGAATCCTGACGAGACTATCAGAAAAAACTTTTCAGCGGAGGTTTTCCCCTCCTCATGCTGGCAACATTTGTGAGGTACTATGCCATGTAAAACTTCTCTCCAAAGAGGTGTCGCACTGCGGCACGCCGTCCGGACTCGGCTATAAAAAAGAGCCCCCTTCTCATTGAGCTTAAACTTGAATCGGATTGCACTCACTGATATGTGAGAAGTTTGCCCCTGTTCCTTAGTGGAATGTTCATGGGCAAAATTTGCATTTTTGTCAAAGAGGTTGGGAGTTGGGACAACGAATATGACTTTAAGCTTTTCAAGCGAAATAAATCTATACATGGTAAAATAACAGATGATTGGAAAACTCTATGTAAAATGCGCAACTTACTCCTTCAAACATCGGTTCAAAACTTATTGGTTTAAAGTCAAAAAATTACTTACTGCTTCCGGTCCAACAAAAATGTTATGTTTGAAAAATTTTCCAATATAGTCAAACCGATAGTCCAATTTTTATACCCTCCACCATTGGATGAGGGTATACTAATTTCGTCATTCTGTTTTGTAACACCTCGAAATATGCGTCTGAGATCCTATAAGGTATATATATTCTTGATCGTCATGCCATTTTAAGTCGATCTGGCCATGTCCGTCCGTCTGTCGAAAGCACGCTAATTTTCGAAGGAGTAAAGCTAACAGCTTGAAATTTTGCACAAATACTTTTTATTTTTGTAGGTCGGTTGGGATTGAAAATGGGCCATAGTGCACATAGTGTTTAGGTATCACTTCCAACAAGTGCGCTAAGTATGGTTCAAATCGGTTCATGTTTTGATATAGCTGCCATATAAACAGATCTTGGGTCTTGACTTCTTGAGCCTCTAGAGGGCGCAATTCTCGTCCGATTTGACTGAAATTTTGCACGTGGTGTTTTGGTATCACTTCCAATAACTGTGTTAAGTATGATCCAAATCGGTTCATAATCTGGTATAGCTGTCATATAAATCGATCTTGGATCTTGACTTCTTGAGCCAATAGAGGGCCCAATTCTAATGTGATTTGGCTTAACTTTTACATGAGGTGTTTCTTGTTATGACTTCCAATAACTGTGCTTAGTATGGCGCAAATCGGTACATAACCTGATATAGCTGCCATATAAACCGATCTGGGATCTTGACTTCTTCAGCTTCAAGAGGGCGCAATTCTCATCCGATTTGGAAGAAATTTTGTACAACCACTTCTCTCATGACCTTCAACATACGTGTGTAATATGGTCTGAATCGATGAGTATCTCGATACAGCCCCCTTATAGACCTATCTACCGATTTTGCTTCTTAAGCCCCTACAAGGAGCAATTCTTATCCGAATGAACTGAAATATTACACCATGACATCTACAATGTTCCGCATTCATTTATGGTCCGAATCGGACTATGACTTGATAATGCTCCAATAGCAAAACAGTTCTTCTTCAATATTCTTTTTTTTTTTTTGCCTAAAAAGAGATACCGCGCATGGAACTCGACAAATGCGATCCATGGTGGAAGGTATATAAGATTCGTCCCGGCCGAACTTAGCACGCTCTTATCTGTTTAGTCTCCGGGCAATTTGATTTGTAATATCCACATAAATATCGTTTTGGGCTAACCAAGCAAACAATTATGACTCAATGAGGAAATGCCCAGCTCATGACTTAAACTATCTAGACAGGAAAGACGCCATAACTACAAACCAGTGATTATCTTAATGAATTGAATTTTCATTATAGTGTGAAATTAGCTAAAAATAGATATTCCTTAAAATTCGCTATTCTTGTTGCCAATCAAAGTATTACAACAGCAGAGCAGGCAAAGATAGCACAGGGAGGTATTTCCCAGAATAACCAAAATACATATCACACTTAGAGTATATGCCACACTTATGTATAGCTGTATGTAGAAACAAGCCATCTAATCTATAATCTAATCAGACATCCTATAACCATTACCATCATAGTCTATATTGCTGATGATGACGTCAAAGACTACGGAACACCTAGGGGGGACAATGCAACCTTTGATAAAATGTGCAGAAGAAAGAAAAATATGAATAAATGTTCGAGTATTATGAACAAAATGGGCAACGAAGGAATGCTGGCTGGCGACGATGGCCACTTAAACATTAATTGTAATGGCGATTCCCATGGCGTTTACCATAACAACTCATACAGGGTGGCTGATGAATATTGCTACAATGATGAATATTGCTACATTTTTTTTTCGGTGTATGGAATACATTTTTCTTTTATTCATGTTAAATTAAATTATTAAATTAATTATTAAATTATTATTAATTAAATTAATTAATTAATTAATTAAATTAATTATTAAATTATTATTATTAAATAGAAAAAAAGTTATTACATTTTTTTTTGGTAGCGGCTTTCATCAGCCACCCTGTAGATCAAATGACAAAGCCAAATAGATTATAAGGAGCAAATTTAATAAATTAATTAATAAAAACAAACACGACATAAAAGCAGGTTTGCCGCCACATATTGAGGGACAGCAGCGTGTGAAAGAATGCCCGATTGTAATAATGGGAAATGACATGACGTCGTTTTTTTTTATAACAGTAAATGAATAAATATCGCTAGGGATGTTATGCTCTAATTTAACAAAAGCGGCAAACGCTCCAAGTTGCAAATCCTGCCTAGAGCATATCAAAACGGGGAAAGGTTATATAACGTTTTGTGCTGTCTTAGATATGCAAAACTTTGCCTTAAAACAAATAAGGAAAGATAAAAATGGAATCATATTTCTTTATAATACCCTATTGATCATACACTATTCGATAATTTCTTATCTTATCTCCCTCTTATATATAAAACTAGCTGAGCCCGGCCCGCTTCGCTGAGCCCGATAATGCTATGGTGGATAGGAGTGGTCTAAATATGGAAATTTCACTTTAGTTTTAGTTGAAAATGTGTTCAAATTTTCCTGAGGATTTTTCTACACCTAACTACCTCTCTTTTAAACCCCACATTGCAATGGTCAGTAAAAGTTCTTCTTGAGGTCAGGTGCATCCCCAGTGAAGTGGTCCCAAAAGTGAAAGTCAGTTTCGTGCTCTTCTCCTAAAGACCTTTCATTTAAGATCCATATTGCCACGGTCGGTAAATATGTCCGATTTGAGCGGTTTTTTGCGGCGGGGTGATCCAAATATGTCCGATTTGAGGGGTTTTATAGTTGTGGGGTGACCCACGAAACACTTAGTTCCGCAATTGGATATCAGATTCGTTTTCACTTTCAAATACCTTTAATTTGCTTATTGTTTATTTGTTTGTCGGTTTGTTTGTTTGTTCCGTATAGACTCAAAAACGGCTGAACCGATTACCTTGAAATTTGCACAGATTGTGTAGGTTGGTCTGGAAGGAAATATAGATCATATAATTTGTTGATATCGGAAGGGGGACGGACCCTCCCCCTTACCCCAAAAGTACTACCCAAAAATAAAAGTGGACCGATCGGGATAATATGGGACTCAAATGAAAGGTATTTAGGAGTAGAGTACGAATTTTATATTAAAAATTGGGTCCAAGTAACTGGGGGCCGCCTCAACCCAATTATCCCTAAAATAGGGTTTTTGGACGATCATGGCAATATGGGACTCAAATGAACGGTATTCAGGAATAGATTGCAAATATGGTCAGGAAGGAGAAATAGGCTTCATAATTTGTTGATTTCGGAAGGGGCGGACATTTCCCTCTGTCCTAAAAACACCACCCAAAATCAAAAGTGGACCGATCGGGACAATATGGGTATCAAATGAAAAGAATTGGAAAATATAATACGTGCAAGGTATTAAAATTCAGGTCTAAGTACCCATCGGGCCGCCCCAACCCAATGAAACCCAAATGAAAGGTATTAGGGAGTAGATTACGAATCTGTCATACAAAATCAGATCGAAATACAGAGGTCGCTCTACTCCCCAAGAAACGCCTTAAGTGGGCATATGACCCATCATGACTATAACGGCTGAACCGATTTTGTTAAAATTTTCACAGATTGTGTAAGTTTGTTTGGAAGGATTTAGGCTATATAATTTTTAGATATCGGATAGTGGTGGACCCTCCCCCGTTACCCCAACAACGCCATTCAAAACCAAAAGTGGATCGAGAGGCCCAATATGGGTTGCAAATGGAAGGTATTAGAGATTAGAAAACGAATATCTTATTAAAATTTGGGTCCAAGTACCCAGCGGGCATCATCGACATAAAAACTCCTCTAAACAGATATATTCGACGTTCATGTCAATATGGGCCTCAAGTGAAAAGTATTCGACAGTAGATTACAAATATGGCATCAAAATTAGGTTCAAGTAATGGGAGAAGGCCCCATACCAAGTACCCCCAAATGGGCATATTAGCCCAAGTGAAAGGTATTTGGGAGTAAATTACGAATACGACATTAAAATACGACTAGGTGGCGCTTTTGCTTCCAAAAATAAGTCAAATATTTTGATTGACCCATTATGAAAATATGGGACTCAAATAAAAGGTATTTGAGAGTAGAAAACGAATTCGATATCCAATTTCGAAGCCAAGTGTTTAGGGGTACGCCCTAAAGCACCCCCTAAACTGAACTTTATTTCCGATTATAGCAATATAGAGCTCAAATTAACGGTATTTGGGAGAAAAGAACGAATTCGATATCTATTTTCAGGGCAAAGTGCCGGTGGCTATTTTCAGGGCAAAGTTTACCGACCATGGCAATATGCGGCTCACATTGAATGGATTTGGGAGTGCAGCACGAATTTGATATCCATATTTGAGTCGAAATATCAGAGTGCCATCCCTCCCCTAAAAAGCATTTCCCATTACCCCAATTTTTAAAACCATCAGATCTCGGAGATTGGTAATACGATTCGTTCGAATTTTTTTTTTTGCACTCTCACTAAACATGGTTTCTATTGTTGGGGTCGGGTGCCTTGGGGGCCGTCCAAAACCTGCTAAATGCATATATATTGACCAATCACGGCAATATGGAACTCAAACGAAAGGTGCTTAAAAGAAAAAAAACTAATTCGATATCCAACTTAAGAGCTATGTGTTTTTGGGGAACTGCCCCACCCGTAAACACCTCCCTATTATATAAAAGCAATTTGATGTCTAAATCGATTGATTTTCGGGAAATTGATACTCATTTTGGGACAAAATCCCTGGGGTCCATCCCACTCTCAAACAGAATAAATTTATAGATCATGTCATTATGAGGCTCATATAAAATGTATTTGAAAGTAGAGCACTAATCGTATATTTACATTAAGGGCCAAGTGTTTCTCTAAACCTTAAAAGAAATGTATTTGGGAATGGAATACAAATTTACCCGGGAACCGAGAAGGGACGCACTTCTCACACATCAATGAAAGCTTTCCGATTCAAGTTTAACCTCAATGATAAGTGACTTTGTTTATAGCCAAGTCCGAATGGCGTGCCGCAGTGCGACACCTCTTTGGTTTGAGATCTACATGTAAATCTGGCCCAATTTTGACGAAATTTTGCACACGTATGAGAACTTCAAATAAAAACCTCTAACTTAACATTGTAAAGATCGGATCAAAATTGTGACGAACCTAATTTTTGGCTCAATGGGTTTGTAAATAATAATGGGTTTGTAATAAATTTTGAGTGATCAGCTAGAAGCATTGCAAAAGCTACCAATGAATCCAGAAAAAGTGACAGTTTGGTGCGTTTTATGGGTTGGTGGTATCATTGGACCGTACTTCTTCAAAGATGGTGCGTATCATAAAGTAAATGTAAATGGTGAGCGCTACCGTGAGATGATATTCAACTTTTTTTTGTCCAAAATGCAAGAGTTTTACATGCATGGTATGTGGTTTCAACAAGACGGGTAACAATGGACTTATTGGGAGGCGATTTCGGTGAACATTTTATTTCACGTTCGGGACCGGTCAATTGGCCGCCTAGATCGTGCGATATAACGCCTCTAGACAATTTTTTATGGGGCTATATTAAAGCTCATGTCTGTACAGACAAGGCCCCTTCAATTGACGGAATGTGCACATAGTGAGATATCGATTGTATGAAATAATCTTCAAACATTAAATTATCGATTTAAATAATGATTTCATGCATTTTTCTGATTTTTTTATGTTTTCTTTTTTAACTTTCCTTTAGCTTTTAAAAAATCTCCTTTCACTACTTTTTATACATGAAACCTATGTTGAAATCTAGTCAGACCCCAATTTTGTATGCCTATTGAAATATTGAATAGAACCTTGTAAGATTTTCTTACGATAGGACCTAAGTTGTGGCTACTACAGCCTTGAAAAACCATATCAGATGAAGGATATATATGGGAGCTATATCTATTTTTATTCGTTCGACGTAGAATGTAAATACGATCAATAATATATATACCTTATTTCGAGGTGTTGCGAACCGAAGGACTAGTTAAGTATACCTCCCATCGTATGGTGGTGGGTATATAAATGTTTTAATAACAGTAAATCTTCTTTGCTCCCAATATCTAGCTAGTGCGACTTATTCGTCCGATCACTAAATCAAAATTCCCAGTTTGCCATGCCAAGTAGGTCATTGATGAAAGAGTATATTGGCCTTTTCATTCATCAAATAGACGAATAGTACGTCAGAATCGTATTTAAATTTAAAACTTTTGGGAGCAGGCCGTTAATGTTATACCCACAATGTCTGTCTTGACCCACAGCCCACAGTTTTTCATGGTTTCTAGAGAAAGCTGATTTTAGTTGACCATTGCATGGTTCACATTTGCTTTTTTAATCGATTTTCAAATTGGCTCATCTCAATCTCATTTACTTTCATTGAGGTGTCTTTCTATATATATATTTTTCGAATTGTCACAAAAGAAAAGGTGATTTTACAAGAACAGACATGCATATGTATAAGACAAATGAGAAAGAAACTAAAATGTAATTGTCAAAGTCAAAATGCCACAAGGGCGGCTAGTTGACGTCCAACATTGCCATTAACAACATCGGTGTGCCGAAAACCCAAATTTTTTTTTTTTGAAAAATTTGTTTCAGAAAAATAAGTGAAATATAAAATTGCAAAGACGCGTTACAAAAAATGCTTGTAATTCCTAGCATACGAAAGCATAATAGATTTGTGATTATGTCTGAAAGAAATTTATATCAGACAGATTTTTATTGCAAGTGCAAAATTTTGTGAAAGTTAAATTTTTTTTCATAACTTAACCTCAAAATATTTATGAAATACAAATTCAATCTGAAGAATTCGAAAGAAGCCTATTTTTGTCTTTTCAAAATGCCCGAAATCAAACGCAGCCTCAGCGTCATCTCCATGTTGGTGTTTCGCGCCACTCATTCCAGTGAGCCCCGTTGGCGTGATGAATTGCTAAGGTAGATAATTTTATGTCAATTTAAACTAATTTTGCCTAGCCTTGCCTTGGTCATTATAACTGCGGTTTGTTGTGCCTCTCTAATTAAATAATTAAAACAATGCCTTCAGAAAAGTTGAAAAGATTTGTATTCTCAAAAAGTTGGTTTCTAGATTTGCCAGCAACCGCTTCGTGGGATTTAAGAAAATCGCCTCTTTGAAATCCAAACGCTGTGGAAGACCAGCAGATGAGAAACACACTTAAGAATATGTTTGAGATTTTTTTTTTGTTTCATCCGCTTCAATTCAATTAAATTATTAAGTAAAAAATATTTGGGGAAAAAAGCAAATAAACAAAATTAAAGCCACTTTACGCATTTTAGGATGGAAAAGAAATTTGATATGCTGGATATCGCATGCCACACGAATGCAACCACCAATTGTGTGTGAGTTAAGACGTTGTGACGTCAGACATATCAAAGTTTTTGACATTTGAAAATTAGCTAAGAATTAATTTGCAAAGGCAAATTTAAAATCCAGTTAGATAAAGCATTTTAGATCTACACAAATTACGCTAATTTAATTGTTGCTAGCCCATTTCAGGATATAGTTGGAGTGAAACGGAAGTGCTAACTCGGTGACAGAATTGCGATAAAATTTCCATTATTCTTCATTAAAACTACACTTTTCATACCCTCCACCGAAATATGGGGGTATATTAGTTCGTCATTACGTTTGTAACACCTCGAAATATGCGTCTAAGACCCCATAGGTTAGCTTAGGTTAGGTTGAAAAGAGGGTGCAGATGTAAATCAGCCCCATGCCACTATGGACATACATCTTGGCTAGTAATCGGCTTGTTGTGCGCTTTAAAAACTATAAAGTTACCTCTAACAAGTAAAAAGGCATTAAGTTCGGCCGGGCGGAACTTTGGATACCCATCTCCTGGGGTATATATGTCAACCACCTTTCATCAAAATCCGGTGAAAATTGAATACCTTATGTCCCATAGCAGTTATATCGGACCATGTGTTTGAGGGACCACCCCAACCCCCAAAATACCCCTAAATCGGACATATTTACCAACCATGGCAATATGGGAATCAAATGAAAGGTATTAAGGAGTAATATCCAAATGTGGCACCAAGTTGACCCTATAACACCACCCATATAGGAAGTATTTGCTGACCATTGAAATTAGGGGCTCAAATAAGAGATATTTAAGAGTAGAACACTAATTAGTGTAGGTTGCTTGGGATTGTAAATGGGCCAAATCGGTCCATGTTTTGATATAGCTGCTATATAAACCGATCTTGGGTCTAGACTTCTTAAGCCTCTAGATAGCGCAATTCTAGTCCGATTTGACTGAAACAACTGTGCTAAGTATAGTTCTTACCGGTTCATAACCTGATATAGCTGCCATATAAACCGATCTGGGGTCTTGACTTGAACTTTTAGAAGGCGCAACTCTTATCCGATTTGGCTGTAATTTTCCACGTGGTGTTTTGCTATCACTTCCAATATTTGTGCGAAGTATGGTTCAAATCGGTTCATAGCATGGTATAGGTGCCATATAAGCCGATCTTGGATCTTGACTTCAGCGGCTAAGGTTCCCATTCTCTTCCGATTTAGCTAAAATTTTTTGCATGAGGTGTTTTGATATGACTTCCAAAAACTGTGATGAGTATTGCGCAAATCGGTACGAAACCTGATATAGCTGCCATATAATCCGATCTGAGATCTTAACTTCTTGAGCCTCTGGAGAGAGCAATTCTCATCCGATTCAACACAAATTTTGTACAACGGCTTCTCCCATGGCCTTCAACAATATGGTCTGAATCGATCTATAGCTTGATGCAGCTTTCATTTAAACCGATCTAACTCAGATCTAACCGATCTAACTCAGGGGCCCAAGAAGCAAAATCGCTTCTTGAGCCCCTACAATTCTCAATTTTTATCCGAATGGACTGAAATATTACACAATGACTTCTACAATATTCAGAATTCAATTCATTTATGGTCCGAATCGGACTATAACTTAATATAGCTCCAATAGCATAACAGTTCCATGTTGAAGGAGGAGAGGAGATTCGCCCCGACCGAACTTAGAACGCTCTGACTTGTTAGAATTGCATTAAACCCTCCGAGCGAATTCGTGGTCCAATAAAGATCATATGGAATTCAGATAAAGGCATTTATATTGTTATACTGTTAATCAAGCGATATGCATATATAATTTGCGTAGGATGGTATTTCACTAATAGCTCTTGATTGTAGAAAATAAATATTTAAAGGATAATTTTGTCATATATAAAGTAAAAGAAGGCGCAGCGGAGCGGGCCCTGTCCAGCTAGTTGTAAATAAAAATCGCATTTAAGCCATTCAAACAATACTTAAAAATCTTAATAGAGAATACAAGTATATCACCATATTTGGCGATTGATGTAATTCTCTTTCAAATTTCCTCCTTATAAAACGATTGAAGTGTAATCGATTTCCATATATTCCTCTTAATTGAATTTTGTGATTTTTTTCAATATACATATATTCAACGTCTATGCCATTAAGCGGTTCGTTGACTAGGTTGGCGTGTCGAAAATCTCTAAATTCAACAGCAAACTAATTAAAATCCAATTCAACACCATAAATAAATACAATAAGCGTCGTAACCTACGCTTTAGAGTAAACAATAAAAATAAATAAACAAATAAAAATTCGCTTTTTTCATCCCCACAGCAATTATATGTTATTTTAGCTGTTAATGAGTGATTATTATAAAGAAATTATATAAACATGGAAAATAAATGTGCGACACTTTATGATGGATGGTTGGGAAGCAACGAAACTTAGATATCCCAACATTGATTTGAAGGCGTTGTATGAGGCATACATTGTATTTGGATGTCACTTGTTGCAAATGTAATTAAATGGAAACTTTATTTTACATACATGCATACAAGTAGTAGCAATTAATGTAATTATTGTTATTGTGATAAGGGGTGAAAAGAGACTGAAGCTGAAAGTAAGTTAATAATATTACAAAATCAAAGGTTTTCCCATTCTTCTCTATTCCAATCCATTGTCAATTGTTTATAGCCTGCTCTATACAACTATTCCTCAGATTGTCATAGTATGCAAATTATTTCGGTTACTTCCAGGCAATTAAAATTTTTATTAGCAAAAAATTCCTCACATGGCCTGAAATTAACAAATATTTTGTATAGCCTTTTTATTTCGCTATGACTTTGTGCATATATTTGACGTAACTTTTTTTTTGCACAAATACATTTTGCCACAAGCGGAAAATTGAAGGTATGAAAATGAGTTTTTGAATGACAGGCTGCACGTTGGGCGTCAGTTTCTCAAACAGATCATTGTATATTTAAAGGTACATTTACTTTTAATACCATAAACAATTTGTGTTTTCATTTTCGTTCGATTAAATAAACAATTATGACAATAACAGCAAATGAAGTCAAACAAGTGATATATTTAGCTACACTCTATTTCACATGAGGTATTGGCAAAATAAAGATCAATATAGAGTATTATTTTCTTACAGCGGACAATACAATTGATAAATAATGATAAGAAAAAATACAACGTCTGCCATAAGTAAGGCAAATATGTATGCCGACTTCCCTCTTTTATCTAAAGGAATGTTTCCAAAAATTCCTCAATCTCCACTATTTGTTTTGTGGAATTTCTATGCTAATGGCAGACTTTAGGTTTTTTTTTTGATAATTTTTATCGGTACTAAGTATCGTTAATACGGACAAAAACTTTTGTTTTGCAGAATTCAATTCCAAATGTAGGACAATGGGACCAACTACAATGTTAACCAAAGAATAGTTCATAATTTAATGTTGTTAAAAACAGCAAAAAAACTTTAAGTTCGGACGTGCCAAACTTTGGATACCCACCACCTTGGGTATATATTTAAACCAGCTTCTTCATAATCCAGTGAAAAATGCATAATTTATGCCCCCATAGCAGCTTTAGTGAAATATGGTCCGATTTGGACCCAATTCGACACGGATATTGAGTGGTCTAAAAAGTACAAGTCATTGTTCAATTTTGTAGAACAAAATATCGTTTTTTTTTTTTTGTAGCTATGTCCAAATAAAGTCCGATCTGAACCTTATACGACACGGATGTCAAAAAGCCTAATATAAGTCACTGTGTCAAATTTCAGCGAAATCAGATTATAAATGTGCCTTTTATAGGGCCAAGATTTTGAGGGGCTTTACAAAACTCACTGTCCAAAATTTCAGCGAAATCGGATTATGAATGCGCTTTTATGGGCCCAGACAGATATCGACTGGCCTAACATACTCACTGTCCCGAACTTCAACGCCATCGGACAACAAATGCGCCTTTTATGGGCCCAAAACCTTAAATCGAGAGATCGGTCTATACGGCAGCTATATCCAAATCTAAACCGATCTGGGCCATACTGCAGAAGTATGTCGATTGGCTTAACACAACTCACTGCCCCAAATTTCAACGCCATCGGATAATAAATGCGCCTTTTATGGGCCTAAAACTTCAAATCGAGAGATCGGTCTATATGGCAGCTATATTCAAACCTCAACCGATCTGTGCCATATTGCAGAAGTATGTCGAGGGCAATAAATGCGCCTTTTATGGGCCCAAAACTTCAAATCGGAGGATCGGTCTATATGGCAGCTATATTAAAAACTCAACCGATCTGTGCCATATTGCAGAAGGATGTAGAGTGGCCTAACTTTACTCACGGTCACGAATTTCGACGCCATCGGAGAATAAATGCACCTTTCATCAGCTCAAGACCTCAAATCGAGAAATCGGTCTATGTGGCAGTAATATCCAAATCTGAACCGATCTAAGTCGAATTAAAGAAAGATATCGAAGGGCCTAACACAACTCACTGTCCCAAATTTTGCCAAAATCGGACAATAAATGCGACTTTTATGGGCCCAAAACCTCAAATCGAGTGATCGGTCTATATGGCAGCTATATCCAAATCTGAACCGATCTGGACCAAATTAAAGAAGCATGTCGAGTGGCTTAACACTACTCACTGTCCCAAATTTTAGCAAACTCGGATTATAAATGTGGTTTTTATGGGCCTAAGACCCTAAATCGGCGGATCGGTCTATATGGGAGCTATATCAAGATATAGTCCGATATAGCCCATCATCGAACTTAACCTGCTTATGGACAAAAAAGAATCTATGCAAACTTTCAGCTCCATATCTCTATTTTCAAAGACTGTAGCGTGATTTTAACAGACTGACGGACAGACGGACGGACAGACGGACGGACATGACTAGATCGTCTTAGATTTTTACGCTGATAAAGAATATATATACTCTATAGGGTCGGAAATGGATATTTCGATGTGTTGCAAACGGAATGACAAAATGAGTATACCCTCATCCTTCGGTGGTGGGTATGAACATATGGTATTTGGAAGAAACTGCACAGGTAAACTTGGATTTAGTGAATTGAAATACCTATATAATATTTAGGTGGGGGCCTCCGTGGCGTGGAGGTTTGCATTTTCCTCTATGACAGCCAACGACTGGCGGTGCTTATAGCTGTGTCTTCTCAATTTACGACAGAAGAAAATTCTCTTCTCTTATAGGTTGATATTGAAATTATCGCTGTTAGAGTTTCTCTTAAGAAATGAACACTTTACCTCGCATGGTCATATGTCCCACCTAGTTCGAGTGTTGATATATATGTCAAGCATATGTCTCAAAGTCTAAGTATATCTTAATTGCTCTCGAAAATTTTAATTTGCCAACATAAAATGGACTTTGTAGTCCAAACACTAATGATCTTTTACCTACTGCAACTAGTGAAAGTACTAACCGATGTATAGGGCCTTTATTAAGTTCTTACTTATCACAAATTAATAATATTTACAACTTCTTTGGTAAACTTCTCGACCTTATATTCGTAAGTTATCCTCACGGTTTTTTGCTTTTTCCATGCGATCTCTAACTTGAGAATAAATATCATCCCACAATAAATGAAAATTTTTCCTTAGAGTGCTCTTGTAAGGATTCTGCTAACTCTTATTTGGATAAAACTAGTTACTGTTTCTCTAAAACAGACTACAACCAATTGAATTAATTTTTAGGTTCGACCGATTGGACTATACTTAAATTTTTGGAGTCATTAAATGAGATGATCGAGATGTTTTACTCTATTTTGAAAAATTGAATATCTAGAGCTGTTCCGAAAAAAATTAGAGGCTCAAGATGTCAAAACGGGCGATCGGTTTTATGTAGAACCTACGTCAGGTTATAGACTGTCTTTGACCAAACCTGACACAAATGTTGGTAGTAACAAGTAAAACCGTGCTAAGTTCAAACGGGCGGAATTTTATATACCCTCCACCATGGATTGCATTTGTCAAGTACTTTGAATTACTTTTTAAATATATATGAGCTATATGTAGTTATTGACGCACATGGACCGTACTTTTCATGCCGTATAAGTCATAGAAAAATATTACTTCGAAAATTTCAGACAAATTGAGCTATATGTGTATATATATGGCAGCTATATCATGTTATGAACCGATTTAGATCATACTTTGCACAGTTATTGGAAGTCATACCAAATTTAGATCATACTAAGTAAAGTTGTTGGAAATCATAACAAAAGACTTCATGCAAAAATTCAGCTAAATCGGATAAGAATTGCGGATAAGAAGCTCAAGAAGCCCAGACCCAAGATTGGTTTATATGGTAGTTATATCAAAACATGGACCGATATTACAGTCCCAACCGACCAACACTAATAAGAAGTATTTGTGCAAAATCTAATGCGCCTAGCTTTACTCCTTCGAAAGTTAGCGTGCTTTCGACAGACATACAGACGGACATGGCCAGATCGACTTAAAATAACAAGACGATCCAGAATATATGTGGGGTCTTAGACGAATACTTCGAGGTGTTACAAAAGAAAGAACGAAATTAGTATAGCCCCATCCCATGGTGCCATCAGCCAAAAAGGATAAGAAATGGACCATCCGAAAAAGCAAAATAGGAAAATCCCTTTAAGGTATATGGCAGCCATATGGGAAAAAAGACCTTTGGGGGTAGGCTAAGCACCCCCCAGAAAAGGTTTGGCACTACACCCATCCCCGCCCACCCAACCAAAAAAAATTTTTAAAATAACATTGCTTTCAACAAAATTTACAATTTTTTTCTATTTAATGGAATATAATATTGTTCTAAATTTTGCCAGATTAGTTAAAAGTCGTTATTTGACAGCAACGAAATTAGTATAGGGGGCTATACTATGGTAGAGGGTATAAAAAACGCCACGTGCAAAAGTTCAGCCAAATAGGATAAGAAATGCACCCTCTGAAAAAGTAAAATCGGAAAATCCTTTTAAGGTATATGGCAGCCATAGGGGAAAAAAAAGATCTTTGGGGGTAGGCTAAGCACCCCCCAGAAAAGGTTTAGAACTTCCCCCCCCCCAAAAAAAAAAAAAATTTAAAAAATAACGTTGCTGTCGACAATATGTGCAAAATTTGTTGCTATTTAATGGATTTTAGACTAGAATATAACATTGTTCTAAATTTTGCTACATTGTTTAAAAGTCGTTGTTTGACAGCAGGAATTCAAGTCTGAAGGCAGTCGTGCTAATCCATGTAGTTAAGCATTTTTTGTTTAGCTTCTTTATGGTTTCCTCAAAGCAAACTATAAAATTGGACTTAGACTCTTTTAACATTCAACGCCCCCTCTGTTCGCACAAACATATGGTTTTTTCATCAAGATATTCTGCAAAAAATAAACAAAACAAAACAAAACCCAAACAATATCCCACTCAGTTGGTAGTGATACGTTTCCAATTTCCCATATGAAATTGAGCAGACAGCCAATGCAGTACATATGCCAAGAGGGCGGGGGGGCAACACAGGCAAGTAAAACGTGGATCACTAAATGCCTTGGCAAACAGTGGCGTGCGATGGATGTCTCTTATCAGCAGCCAGACAGACCCAAACGCTTAACTCACACTCGAAGAACCCAAAGAGAGTGTCAAAACAAAACGAATTGAAAATCGAGTAATAACTAGAAAATTCAGAATTTTAATGTAAAAACAAAAATCAATAAACAAAAAATGTGGAACAAAGGAAAACCAATAAGGAAGAACAAAAGTCGGGCGGTGCCCACTGTATAATACCCTACACCTACCCTATAAGTACAATGTGGGAACTATATCCAATGCAGAACCAATATTGTTGGATCTCGGCGAGCAATATGTTCAAACTGTAATAACTACGGTTGACAAATGACAACATTATTGGAAATTGCCCAAAATCTGACGAACATATATATAGGAGCTATATTAAAATCTGAACCGATTTCAAGTAAAATTCCAAGATAATGTGGTAGTTGTCGTGTAAAGCATTGTGCAAAATTTTGGCAAGATGGGTCAATAAATGCGCTTGCAGTAGCTCTTGGGGTGAAAATCGGGCAATTCAAGATGGGTCAATAAATGCGCCTGCTCTGACTCCAGAAGTTATAATCGGGCGATATATATATGAGAGCTATATCTAAATCTGAACCGATTTCCATGAAATTCACCAGTGATATCGAGAGTCAAAAGAAAATCCTACCTGCCAAATTTCGAGAGAATCCATTTAAAACTGAGAACTTTCTTGCAATATTTTTCAAAATCGGGCGAACATATATATGGGAGCTATATCCAAATCTGAACTGATTTCGAACAAACTTCTCACATACTGTGACAGTCGTCGAGGAAAGCCTTGTACGAAGTTTTAGGAAGATTGGTCGATAAATGCGCTTGCAGTGGCTCTAGGAGTAAAAATCGGGCGATTCAAGATGGGTCAATAAATGCGCCTGCTCTGACTCCAGAAGTTATAATCGGGCGATATATATATGAGAGCTGTATCTAAATCTGAACCGATTTCCATAAAATTTACCAGTAATGTCGAAAGTCATAAAAAAATCCTTCCTGCCAAATTTTGAGAGAATCTGTTAACAAATGACCATTTTACTGTATTGTTACTGAAAATCGGATGAACATATATATGGGAGCTATATCCAAATCTGAACCGATTTTTTCCCATTTCAATAAGCTTTGTCTCTAGGCCGAAAAACATGCCTTTACCAATTTTTAAGACGATCGGATGAAAACTGCGACCTGTACTTTGTACACGCATTAACGTGGACAGACGGACGGACAGACAGACAGACATAGCTAAATCGAATCAGAAAGTAATTCTGTGTCGATCGGTATATTTATCAATGGGTCTATCTCTCTTCCTTTTGGTTGTTACAAACAAATTCACTAAGTTATAATACCCTGTACCACAGCAGTGGTGTAGGGTATAAATAGATCAAACCCCTAGCTAAGAAGAATTGATCCCTCCTCTACACTAACAAAGAGAATAAATTTATATTTTGGGAATGTTCAAAGGCAAGCAGACAACATTAGTTTTAACCCGAGAGAAAGGTAGAGTGTGTGTGTGAGAGAGCGCGGGAGAGTTTTAGGTGATTGAGTGTAATATTAAAAATAGTACAGAGGAAAACAAAAAGTACCGATAAGGAATAGCTTCGACACCAATCCAATGCAATTATTCAGAGAGAAGCGCTTAAGTAATTTCCAATCCCGCATATTAAAGTATAGACTCTATTTAAATATGTACCCATAATTATGAGGTAATTTCCTAAGCAATAAGGTCGACTTTAAGATGCACTATTAAGAAAAAAGATTATATAGTTTCATAAATCGATGTGTAGATTCCAATCGTAACATAATGGCTTTTTGTGCAAACTTCTTGTAGCCTAAACCACTATTGTGGTACAGGTCATTATAATTAGTAAATTTGTTTGGAACACCCACAGTGACCCATTGATAAGCAAACGAATTGACTCGGAATCACTTTATGACTCGATTGAGCTATGTTCATCTGTCTGTCCATATTACAGATTTAGATGTATATCACATATATATGTTTCGCCTGCTTTTAGAGCTTTTGTAAGCGAATTTTTATACCTACCACCATATGATGGGGAATACTATTCTATTGTATATATTCCGTTTGTAACACCTCGAAATATTCGTCTAAGACCCCATAAAGTATATATATTATTTATCGTCTCGACGTTCTGAGTCTATCTAGCTATGTCCGTCCGTCCGTCTGTCGAAATCACGTTAGAGGTCGATAGCGTAAAGATATCATCTTCTTATATATAACAAGTAAGAGCGTGCTAAGTTCGGCCGGACCGAATCTTATATACTCTCCACCAAGGTTCGCATCTGTCGAGTTCTTGCCACGGTATCTCTTTTTAGCAAACAAAGGATAAAAGAAAAGAATTGCTATGTTATTGGGACAATATCAAGTGATGGATCATTTCGGATCATAATTGAACTGAATATTGGAGACCATAGTAGAAGTCATTGTGGAAAATTTCAGCCAAATCTAGTAAGAACTGCGCACTTTAGGGCCTGAAGAAGTAAAATAGGGAGATCGGTTTATAGGCGAGCTGTATTAGGCTATAAACCGATTCATGCCATATTCGACACGTATGTAAAAGGTCATGAGAGACGCCGTTATACAAAATTTCAGCTAAATCGGGTAATACTTGCGCCTTGTAGAGCCTCAAGAAGTCAAGATCCCATATTGGTTTATATGGCAGCTTTATCAGGTTATGGACCGATTTGAACTGTTCTTAGCATAATTGTTGAAAGTTATATCAAAACATCTTATGCAAAATTTCAGCTAAATCGGGTAATAATTGCGCCCTCTAGTGGCTCAAGAAGTCAAGACCCCAGATCGGTTTATATGGCAGCTATATTAGGTTATAGACCGATTTGAACTATTCTTAACACAGTTGTTGGAAGTCATAACAAAACACGTCGTGTAAAATTTCAGCCAAATCGTATAATAATTGCGCCCTCTAGCGGGCGCAGCTAAATCGGGTAATAATTGCGCCCTCTAGTGGCTCAAGAAGTCAAGACCCCAGATCGGTTTATATGGCAGCTATATTAGGTTATAGACCGATTTGAACTATTCTTAACACAGTTGTTGGAAGTCATAACAAAACACGTCGTGTAAAATTTCAGCCAAATCGTATAATAATTGCGCCCTCTAGCGGCTCAAGAAGTCAAGACCCCAGATAGGTTTATAAGATAGCTATATCAGGTTATGGACATATTTCAACCATACTCAGCAATGTTGTTGGAAGTCATAAT
Source organism: Stomoxys calcitrans (assembly GCF_963082655.1). Lineage (NCBI taxonomy): Eukaryota > Metazoa > Arthropoda > Insecta > Diptera > Muscidae > Stomoxys > Stomoxys calcitrans. The sequence goes on from NC_081553.1 coordinate 171,263,586, forward strand.
GAAACACATCGTGCTGAGTTTCAGTCAAATCGGAGAAGAATTGCGCCCTCTAGCGGCTCAAGAAGTCAAGATCCCAGATCGGTTTATATGGCAGCAAAATCAATATGTGTTTGTTTGTCGGTTGATGGTGCATAATGATCCCGTGGTGAAAATAGGGTACTAAATTTTTTGATATCTAAAGGGACACCCCTCTTCCTTAATTTTCAGAATCGCCAGATCTCGGTGATGGGTGGTGCGATTTAAGCGAAATTTTGTGTGCTCTCTTATAGTACCCTAAAAATAAAAATTTGGTATCCAAATTTCGAATGTGGTACCTAGGGGTGCCGCCCCACCCCAAGACCTACCAAATATATATTTAGACCATATTTAGGATAAGAAAACGTATCTGATATCCACTTGCCGGACCAAGTGTTAGGGAGACCACTCCAAGTCCCGAAAAACACCTAAATGAAACATATTTACCGACAATGGCAATATGGGACTCAAATGAAAAGTATTTGCGAGTAGAATACGAATCTGATATCCAAATGTGGGACTAAGTTTCTAGGGGTCCATCCCTTCCCCAAAACACCCCCAAACAGGACTTATTTACTGACCATGGCAACATGGGGCTTAAATAAAAGGTATTTGAGTGTAGAACACAAATCTGATATCCAAATATGGAGCCAAGTATTTGGGGGCCGCCCCTCCCAAGAATGCCCCCCAAAAGAGGACAAATTTACGACCATAGCAATAGGGGACTCAAATGAAAGGTCTTTGGGAGTAAAGCATGAATCTGATATCAATATTCGGGAAAACGTGTCTATGGGCCCACCCCACCCCCATAACACCACCCATATAGGACGTACTTTCTGACTATTCCAATATGGGGCTGTAATAAGAGGTATATTTGAATAGAACACGAATCATATATATATTTTCAGGGCGAAGTCACTGAACGGCCGCCCCATCCCCCAAAACACTTCCCAAACCGGTCATGTTTACGACCATAAAAATATGGGGCTCAAACGAAAGTTATTTGGGAGTAGACCACGAATCTGATATCAAAATTCTGGACTAACTGCCAATGGGACGTCCCACTCCCATAACAACCCCCCAATGGGACATATTTGCACAAAATGACAATATGGGTCTTAAAGGGAGTGAATCTCGATATTGATAGTTTTCAAGGCCCATACCCCAAAGCGGACATATTTGCTGGCTTTTGCAATAAGAGGATAAATGAAAGATATTTGAGATTAGAAAATGAATTTGATATAAAATGTTGAGGCCATTGCCAATATGGGGTTCAAATAAACGATATTAAGGAATATAAAACGATGCTGATGCGGAATATAAAACGATGCGATATCAATGCATAGTGTTTGGGGGACCACCCCACTCCCCAAAACACCCCTAAATCGTGCATAGTTACCGACTATGTCAACGTGGGCTCATATGAAACGTATTGGGGAGTAGAGCACCAAATTGTTACCCACTTTCGGGACCAATTTTCTGGGAGTCTACCCCTTCCCCAAAACACCCCACAAACAGCAATTATTTACTGACCATCGCAATATGGTGCTCAAATAAAGATATTTGGGAGTAGAAAACCAATCTGATATCCTAATGTGGGATCATGTACTTGGAGCACCCCCCTTTTCCAAAACACCCCCTAAAGAGTAAACATTTTAGGGCCAAGTGTTTGAGGACGCCTCATCCCAAAACTTCCCTTAAACCAAATATTTGAACATGCATCTGATATTTTTTTCAGGGCCAAGTGTTTTGTTACTGATCTTAACATATCTGCGATATTCAATCAATATCGGTTTAGATTCAGATATAGCTTCGATATATACGTATCGTCCGATTTCCACTTAAATGGGCTTAAAGTTAGGTTAGGTTAGGTTGAAAGGAGGGTGTAGATATTAATCCGCCCCATGCCACTAGGGACATACACCTAAGCCAGTAATCGGCCTGTTGTGCGCTCTAACAACAATAAAGTAACCTGTAAAAAGAAAATTTTAAGTTAGGAATTCAGTGCTACTCACAAAATCCTTAATTGTTTTCAATACCACTCCCCTAAGTTGGTTCATGTCGGATATTGTGTCTCCACCTAAGTACCAGTATCTGTTGGACGCGAAAGCCGGGCAATGACAAAGGAAATGCTCCAATGTCTCATCACCCTCCCTGCATGCCCTACACATGCAATCATTTGCCGCACCGATTTTACATAAGTGAGCTGGTGGTCCTATGTGTACCGTTATGATACCAATAGCTATACTGACCTCCTTCTTGCTTCCTTTCAGTAATAACCACGTTTTCTCACAATCTGGATCGCCCCATAGGATTTTCGCCGCCCTACCAACCGCTTCGCTGTTCCACAATGTTGCATGCGCATTTGTCGCACACTCCCTTAACTCGGACTGCGTCGAACCGAAAGGCTTCGGATTAACCAAGTTTATTGACGGCAGTCCTCTGGCCTACGCCGCCAAATCGTCTGCCCTTTTATTTCCCCTTACTCCGTTAAGGCCCGGCAGCCAAACCATGCGGATTTTCCCATCTTCAGAGAAGGCGTTAATCTCCTTCTTACACTGTAAGACGTCATCGTCCTGGTTGTTATTGCCCTTTTGGCAATTTTACTGGCGGTAAAGATGTTCATACTCGACGACCTCGCGCTAGCGCCAGACCACTTCACGCATTCCGTGATCGCCCGGATCTCCGCCTGCAGGACCGTATTATTGTCAGGCAGTCTAAAACAGATCTCAGTACCTGGGTTCTCAATGTAAACCCCCAGGCCCACTCTGTGCTCTAGCTTTGATCCATCCACCCTTAATAAAGGGTGATTTTTTTGAGGTTAGGATTTTCATGCATTAGTATTTGACAGATCACGTGGGATTTCAGACATGGTGTCAAAGAGAAAGATGCTCAGTATGCTTTGACATTTCATCATGAATAGACTTACTAACGAGCAACGCTTGCAAATCATTGAATTTTATTACCAAAATCAGTGTTCGGTTCGAAATGTGTTCATTCACCGTAACGTTGCGTCCAACAGCATCTTTGAAAAAATAAGGTCCAATGATTCCACCAGCGTACAAACCACACCAAACAGTGCATTTTTCGGGATGCATGGGCAGTTCTTGAACGGCTTCTGGTTGCTCTTCACTCCAAATGCGGCAATTTTGCTTATTTACGTAGCCATTCAACCAGAAATGAGCCTCATCGCTGAACAAAATTTGTCAAAATTTGAACACATTTCGAACCGAACACTGATTTTGGTAATAAAATTCAATGATTTGCAAGCGTTGCTCGTTAGTAAGTCTATTCATGATGAAATGTCAAAGCATACTGAGCATCTTTCTCTTTGACACCATGTCTGAAATCCCACGTGATCTGTCAAATACTAATGCATGAAAATCCTAACCTCAAAAAAATCACCCTTTGTATTGATCGTCATTCCTTTTAAGTCGATCTAGCAGTGTATGTCCTTCCGTTGAATAAAGACAGACATTTTTCGGAATATCTGGTTAAGCATAATTAGTGGTTTCTTGTCGTTTGTAGGGTACATTAGAATCTTGGCTTGAAATTGAGTAATTTAAACACTGCCATAAGTTGCTTATTTGAGACTCTTTACACTACCCTCATTGACGATTAGTGCTCTCTTGTACTAACACATACACACGCACACTTATGCAAACTCAAAACTGTCACTCGCGATTAAAGTACAACAATTCAAGCAAAGATTTTGAGTAAAAACTAGAACTCATTTTTTGACAGTTCTTTATGGAATGTCTTTAAACGAAGAAGAATCCCTGCAAGCGCCGCTAGAAAACACAACAGAAAGTTTCTAGCAAAAGAAAATAAGACTAAATGTAAAAGAAAAAAAGAAAAAAACAGCGTGTAAAGCAGTGAACTCAATCAGGAAACGAAAACACCAACAGTATTTGTTCCAAAAAAATCAAGAAAATGTTAAAATGTTATAAAATACGCAAAAAATAATTTAAAGAAAAGCATTGTGAAATTAAAAAATCAAAGAAAAAAATCTCCAATTAAATGTGATATATAAGGAAAAAGTCCTGCGATAATTTTGTTTATTTTATTAATTTTCGTTATTAAATTTATTATTGTTCGGTATTTGTAACGAGTGTTAGTTTGTGTAGAGATTTGTGATAAAACCAAGCCAAAACAAACGCCAACCAGACCAAATGTACCTAATAGTCGCATTTTTATTTTTAATTATTTTTTCATTTTTCCTAGCACAAACATTGTTCTGGTAAAGTATTTCAACATTTCGTTTACTTTTTTTTTTGAATTTTTTTTTAACCTCATTTACATTTAAAAACAAGCTGCAATGTTTAAGGGCGTTTACAAGCCATATGACTTAAATCATTTGTTAAAAATATTCACGGTTAAATTTTTAAGCAGCAAAACATTGCTGCTTTAGTTTTATATTTCTTTTAATTATGCCGATTTTTTCGTATTATTATCCACAAGCTCTTGAAACAATTAATGAATGTAAATGAATTGTATTGTAGTCATCACGTGAACTTTTCAAGACATTGAGTGACATCTAGAAGAAAATCAAGCGTTAAAGCAAATAGTGAAATTGATTGCATCGTTTCGAATTTATGGCACAAACAGTTTCTATTGGGAATTAAAACCTAACACCGGTATTCACAAACTGGCAGATCTCTTAATGAAATGGCTGAACAGTTCAAAATTCACCTGTTCTGGTTGCCAGACCACAGAGGTATCCCAGGGAATTGTAGAACAGATGAGCATGTGAGACCTCTAGAATATCCACATATTCCTAATGTAAGCTAAGTTTTGTGAATACAACTGTAAAGGTTTTGGAACTTCTGGTTCTTCTTGACTTATACACTGCCAATAATTTATTCTATTTGAATATCTATTTCAAAAAAATGTTTAGAATGTATATAAAATACAACTTTGATGACTCGAAGTTATATGGTTTAAGGTCCGCACCCTCTCTTCAACGGATTAAAATCCGCAACCTCTTTTCAACCTAACCTAACCTAACTCGAAATTATGAAGGAGGGCATTATGTTCGGTCAGGCCATATCCGACATGCTAACCGAGTTTAAAACACTTGAACCGCTAAAATCAACAGATAAGCTGCGGTTGTTAACCAATCTTTTTGCGCAGTATTTACAAAAACTAATTTAATTATGGCTATCAGGTTGTTTGGGGGCTTAGCACCCTTGTAAAAGAGTCGAATGTGTGACTCTGGAATCTTAAACAAATACAATCGTGATAAGTTCGGCCGGGCCGAATTTTATATACCCTCCACCATGGATCGCATTTGTCGAGTTCTTTTCCCGGCATCTCTTATTAGGCAAAAAAAGGATAAAAGAAAAGATTTGCTCTGCTATTAGAGCGATACCTAGATATAGTCTGGTTCGGACCACAATTAAATTATATGTTGGAGACCTGTGTAAAATGTCAGCCAATTCGAATAAGGATTGCGCCCTTTGGGGGCTCAAGAATTAAAATAGAGAGAACGATTTATATGGGAACTACATCAGGCTATAGACCGATTCAGACTATAATAAATACGTATGTTGATGATCATGAGAGCATCCGTCGTACAAAATTTCAGGCAAATCGGATAGTAATTGCGACCTCTAGCGGCTCAAGAAGTCAAGATGCAAGATGCCAGATCGGTTTATATGGTAGCTATATCAGGTTATGAACCGTTTTGAACCTTATTTTTTGGCACAGTTATTGAAAGTCATAATAAAATACGTCATGCAAAATTTCAGCCAAATCGGATAGGAATTGCGCCCTCTAGAAGCTCAAGAAGTTAAGTCGCCAGATCGGTTTATATGACAGCTATATCAGGTTATGCATCGATTGAAACCATACAGTTGTTGGATATCATAACAAAATACTTCGTGCAAAATTTCATTCAAATTGAATAAGAATTGCGCCCTCTAGTGGCTCAAGAAGTCAAGATTAAAGATAGATTTATATGGCAGCTACATCAGGTTATGCATCGATTTAACCCGTACTTGGCACACCTCTTGGAAACCATAACAAAACACCTCATGCAAAATTTCTGCCATATCGGATAAGAATTGCGCCCTCTAGAGGCTCAAGAAGTCAAGATCGGTTTATATACCAGCTATTTCAGGTTATGGACCGTTTTGAACCATACATGGCACAGTTGTTGGCTATCATAACAAAACACGTCGTGCAAAATTTTAGCCAAATCGGATAAGAATTGCGCCCTCTAGAGGCTCAAGAAGATAAGACCCAAGATCGGTTTATATGGCAGCTATATCAAAACATGGACCGATATGGCCTATTTACAATCCCAACCGATGTATACTAGTAAGAAGTATTTGTGCAAAATTTCAAAGAATATCTGGTTATAAGGGGTTTAGATATCGCGCGTCAATCAATATTTCTGGCAATATTAATAATATCTAGTCACATCAGATTTTCACCCATGGATGGAAGAGGTTCCAGTATGAGCTATTTATAGCTGACCCTCTTCAGGGGGTCGTTGAGGAAAACCTTTGAATGATGATCTAGTAGGCACAGGGTACCGTGGCGGGGCTGTTGTCTGGAGCAAAGAGGCGCTGATTTCGTTTTTTTGGGCGATCTTCTGTTCCCTTAGGGGATGGAGATGCGGCGCGAGTTATTATATACCAGACGGGTCCCTCTGTTTGACGGGTTGGTCATCGCTTTCCCGAAAACATATCTTTGGGCTGATGTATCCTAACTTTTTCCGGGACCTTCTATATGCGCGGATGGGTCTAAATTGGATGGAGGGACCGTCACAGGAGTCTTCACAGAGAAACATTTAGGCTCTTGGACGGCTGCAGCATATTTCGGGCGAAGGCCTTCGCGGTTTTGAGATGATGTGTATGCGTAAGCGATGGCATGCACAGACTAGCGCGGTAAAAGTGGAGTCATGTAACTCTGGCGTTGGGCCATGTGAGGTCAAGATTGGTTTGAAGATGAAAAAGGCCTCTTCGAACCTTGGGAAATGCTGTCAGGCTCTGCTAGTTCCCGGGCCATCAAGGGTTGTAAGGAGTGGAAAGCTGATTGCGTAGATTGTGCTACGGAATTATTGTAGGTGGCAGGGTGGCAAAGGTCCTGTGGATGAGTATTTCGCCGAACAAGACATCGCTCTATGTCACTGACCCGTTATTGCGAGGAGAAGGCACAGTATAACAAGTGAACCGCTTTCCGTGCCTGCATTCCCTCCAGGCGCTTAGTCCTCTTGTCATTCTGGTTTGAATTAGCTAAATGAACCATTCTTGATCGTCTTGATATTCTATATCAATCTAGCCATGTCCATCAGTTCATTTATGGAAATCTAATAGCGGTCGAACGCATAAAGCTAACCGCTCGAAATTTTACTCAGATACTTATTTTTGATTTAGGTTGCAAATGGACCATATCGGGTCAGATTTGAATAAAGCTCCCATATAAAGTGGTCCTTTGACATGAATTCTTTAGCCCTTATAATCTACAATTATTATCCATTTGAGTTGGAATTTTCCATACAATGTTCTGTTACGACTTTCATCAACCAGGAATCGTATGAATCGGTCTATAATATGATATGGTTCCCATAGAAACCGATCTCCCGATTTTATATCTTGAGCCCCTGGAATAGAGTTGGCAAACTATCGATAATTGCAACATTGATTATTTTCGATATTGCAAATGCAAATTTTGCCCATGTACATTCCATAAGGAACAGGGTAAAACTTCTCACACATCAATGAGTGCTGTCCGATTCAAGTTTAAGACCAATGATAAGGGACCTCCTTTTAATAGCCGTGTCCGAACGGCGTTCCGCAGAGTGACACCACTTAGATGAGAAGTTTTTACATGGCAAAGTACCTTACAAATGTCGCTGGCATTAGAAGGGCATAACAACCACGGAAAATTGTTTCTTATTTTCTCGCTAGAATTTGAACCCAGGCGTTCAGTGTCATAGGCGGACGTGCTAGCCTCTGTGCTACGGTGGCCTCCAGGCCACCATGTAAACCGATTCATAAATATGACTTCTTTAGTTCCTTGAGGGCGCAATTATTTTTCGATTTGGCTGACATTATGCACAATAAGTTCTTCTATGACCTGCAGCGTTCGTGTCAAGTATGGTCTGATTCATATTTGACTTCTTGAGCCCCTGGATGCCGCAAATTTTGTCCGGTTTTGCACAGAGTAGTTTGTTATGACTTTCAACAATTGTGCCAAGTACCATATGAACTGCAGCCCCTAGAAGCTTCAATTTGTGCCTGATTTGTCAGTAATTTGGTATGTAAAATGCACATATGTCCTCAGCTAAGTTAATACGTAGAATTTTTTTTTTTTTGGAAATCCATTTTTACCTTTTATTCTTTAATTTTTTTTTTCAAGTTTTATAAGAAATTTTTTTCTTTGTATTAATTGATCCTTTGTGCGAGAAATGAAGTTGTTAAGTATTCATGGTGAAACTTAATTTTAGTCAAAAAGTTGCAATATAATTTACAAACAATAATTATGATAATATAAAGAGCGCAGATTATATGGTTCAATAATGCGGGCTAATAAGCTAACCAGGAAGTGTAACTGCAATTTATAATAAGCTTGTTGTATTCTTGAACTGTAAAATGTGTCCGTTCTTGTACGTTTGGAACAAGTTTGAAAATTATTTTTTAGTACTTAGACATAAATAGGCATAATTATACACTCCACCATTGGATGGGGGTATACCAATTTTGTCATTCTGTTTGTAACTCCTCGAAATATTCGTCTCAGACTCCATAATGTATATATATTTTCGATTTTCATAATATTTTATGTCGATCTAGCCATGTCCGTCCGTCTGTCTGGCGAAAGCACGCTAACTTTCGCTAGCCGCTTGAAATTTTGTACAAATACTTCTTATAAAGGGTGATTTTTTTGAGGTTAGGATTTTCATGCATTATTATTTGACAGATCACGTGGGATTTCAGACATGGTGTCAAAGAGAAAATGCTCAGTATGCTTTGACATTTCATCATGAATAGACTTACTAACGAGCAACGCTTGCAAATCATTGAATTTTATTACCAAAATCAGTGTTCGGTTCGAAATGTGTTCATTCACCGTAACGTTGCGTCCAACAGCATCTTTGAAAAAATACGGTCCAATGATTCCACCAGCGTACAAACCACACCAAACAGTGCATTTTTCGGGATGCATGGGCAGTTCTTGAACGGCTTCTGGTTGCTCTTCACTCCAAATGCGGCAATTTTGCTTATTTACGTAGCCATTCAACCAGAAATGAGCCTCATCGCTGAACAAAATTTGTCAAAATTTGAACACATTTCGAACCGAACACTGATTTTGGTAATAAAATTCAATGATTTGCAAGCGTTGCTCGTTAGTAAGTCTATTCATGATGTAATGTCAAAGCATACTGAGCATCTTTCTCTTTGACACCATGTCTGAAATCCCACGTGATCTGTCAAATACTAATGCATGAAAATCCTAACCTCAAAAAAATCACCCTTTACGTGTAGGTCGGTTGGGATTCTAATGTACCATATCGGTCTATGTTTTGATGTAGTTGCTATATTCACCGATTTTGGATCTTGACTTGTTGAGCCATTACAGGGCGCAATTTTTATCCGATTTGGATTTTGCATGAGGTGTTTATTCATGATTTCCAACAACTTTTATGCTAGGTATGATTGAAATCGGTCTATAACCTGATATAGCTGTCATATAAACCGATCTTAGGTCGTGACTTGAGCGTCTAGAGGGCGCAATTCCTATTCCTGAAATTTTGCACTACGTATTTCGTCACTACTTCCCACAACCGTACCAAGTATGGTTCCAATCGGTTCATAATCTGATATAGCCGTCATATAAACCGATCTTGAATTTTAAGCCACTAGTGGATGCAATTCTTATCCGATTTGGCTGAAATTGTGAACGAAGTGTTTCGTTATGACTTTCAACAAAGTATGGTTAAAATCGGTCTATAACCTGATATAGCTGTCATATAAACCGATCTGGGGTATTGACTTCTTGAGCGTCTAGAGGGCGCAATTCCTATCCGATTTGCCTGAAATTTTGCACGACGTGTTTCGTCATGACTTCCAACAACCGTACCAAGTATGGTTCTTATCGCTGACATTTTGCATGAGGTGTTTTGTTATGGTTTCCAACAAGTGTTCCAAGTACGGGTGAAATCGATGCATAACCTGATATAGCTGTCATATAAACCGATCTGGGGTCTTGACTTCTTGAGCTTTTAGAGGGCGCAATTCCTATCTGATTTGGGTGAAATTTTGCACGACGTGTTTTGTCATGACTTCCAACAACTGTACCAAGTATGGTTTCAATCGATTCAAAACCTGATATAGCTGTCATATAAACTGATCTTGAATCTTGACTTCTTGAGCCAGTAGAGGAAGTAATTCTTATCCGATTTGGCTAAAATTTTGCATGAGGTGTTTCGTTATGATTTTCAACAACTGTGCAAAGTGTGGTTAAAATCGGTCCATAACCTGATATAGCTGCCATATAAACCGATCTTGGATTTAAACTTCTTGAGCCTCTATAGGGCGCAGTTATTATCTCGTTTGGGTGAAATTTTGTACAACGGCTTCTTGCTTGCTTCAACATACGTGTCAAATATGGTCTGAATCGGTCTATAACCTAATACAGCTCCCCTATAAAACGATCTCCCTATTTAACTTTTTGAGCCCCTAAAGGGCGAAATCCTAATGCGATTTGGCTGAAATTTTACTCAATAACTTCTACAGTGGTCTCAAACATTCATTCCATTATGGTCCGAATCGGACCATAACTTGATATAGCTCCAATAGCATAGCAATTCTTTTCCTTTATCTTTTCCATTGTTTGCCTAAAAAAAAACACCGGGAAAAGAACTCGACAAATGCGACCCATGTTGGAGGGTATATAAGATTCGGCCTGGCCGAACACGATATTACTTCTTGAATACTAAAACGTTTCGATATACCCAAAGGCATATTAAAGTCTTTAAATTTTTAAAAATTTCTAAAGGATGCTTCGCTAATTTTGGTCTTCTGGTAACACTTGTTGTAAATGACATTTTGTACCTAGGATTAGCAGCAGCATTTTTTTTCAAACCAAAAATAGAAACATATGCGTTTTGGAAAATTATCTTCATTTTATTCACATATTTTGTTTTACTTTAAAAGTTGTTACCTAAAATGATGACCCAGAATAAACTTTTTAAGCCCCCTTTCAACCAACTTTGTTTTCAATTATTATAATTGATTTCATAACTTCATTGAGCATTTGTTTTATTCCAATACTTTTTCGACATGCGCATGTTAAGATTTATGAGCTAGACGTTAAATGACCACCAAACTGCTTACAATGTTACTTTTTGTTGATATTGTTCTCATTCTGTTGTTATTCCCTAGTTGGTTTAATGACAGCTAAAACGCGTATTTTTTAGTGAAGTAAATGAGTGTTGATTATCATATTTCATGAGTTTCTTGTTGTTGATTTATTCTAACATGTGGTTAATTCATGAATTCGATATATATGCAAATAATGCAATTTTTTATTCTGATTTTGTTGAATAGAGAAAAGAAGTTGTAGAAATCATTTTAATTACGTCTTTCTTTATACTGGTCTGGTCAAGTTGTTGCAAACCATTGTCCATAAAATAACATGTAATTGATTCATATTTCCTATTGAAGCAATAAAAGTTACAAGGCAGAAAAAACTTTTCTGGGAGGAAATGATTAATTGCGAACTTTGGATAAGGGTTAAGGGAAATGTTTGGTTTGAAATTTAGTTTTTAATGATTGTCATAGGTTACACCTAAACTTTAGTCAAATATTATAACACTTCAAATATTATTTATATCGTTTCACTATGTTCTAGTTTAAAAAGAGTAATTTGACCAACGTGTTGCATCATATGTTGTGCTAAAGTGGGTTGTATTCAAAAACATGATGTTTGAGAAGGGGAGAAGAGAAAAATCTTCTTTAGTGGGAAGATGTAGGAAGTCGATCTTCCCAAAGTGAATTGTTTCTGTTTGTACCCACTAATGTCTTTATTCCACTAGCCGAGTCGGAATAGTCTGTACATCTGTACATAGGCGCACAATTTTGGTTAATTTGATTCATTGCACGATGTTCGGTGATTTTTCTTAAATGTACTTGGCTTAAATGACAAAATATCCTAGTATGCCATGTTTGAGGCACAGTTATTTATAGTAAGTGGACATTTTGTACAATAAACAATTAATAAACACTTAGAGGACCTAATTACAAATAAATTGCTGTCAAATACCGAGTTTTAGGGAACCCTCACTAATATTCTAAACAATTTTTTCGACGCCACAAACAAACAGGTAATAATTGGATTACAATTCAAAAAAAGATTCTTTTAACTCATTAAAAGACCCTTTCAACTCATCAAAAGACCCTTGAAACTCATCAATATTTCAATATTGTTTTTGTAGTTTTCAACTAAAACAGCGAAAAACTTTTTAAAGTGTTTATGAACAGGTAGAGGTAGTGGCAACATCTTTAAGATGTGGCGGTTTAGAAAATGTTAGTGTTGTAAAGTATTAAGGGACATAAGTGTTCTTCACCGACCAAGAATTTTTGTTTAAATCGTATGAAAATTGAGGATTTTGGGGGCTTAAATCGTGACAAACGTTTAACTAGAGGCTTTGAATATACATATGTGTTGAAGGGTAATACTGTACTTCAAGTACTATATTTCAACTAAATTGAATAAAAACAAGTAAAAAGGCATTAAGTTCGGCCGGGCCGAACTTTGGATACCCACCACCTCGGGTATATATGTAAGTCCCCTTTCGTCACAGTCCGGTGAAAATTGGATAACTTATGCATCCAAATTCGGCATGGACATTGAGTGGTCTTATATATATGTCACTATTCAATTTTGTAGAACAAAATATTGGTCTTTTTGGCAGCTATATTCAATTATAAACCGATCTGAACCATATTAAGATCGGATATCGTGAAGCTCATTAAAACTCGCTGTTTAAAATTTTAGCAAAATCGGGTAATAAGTAAAGCTTTTATGGGCTCCAGTCCCCTTAGCGGCAGATAGGTTTATATGGCAGCTATATCCGATCAGAACCACATTTAGGTCGGATGTTGCGAGGTCTTAACCTACTCTCTGTTTCTATGAGTCATGATTTCCAATAACTGTGCTAAGTACGGTTTTTATTGGTCTATAGCCTGATATAGCTCCCATATAAACTGATCTCCAAATCAAATTCCTTAGCCTTTGCAAGCCGCAATTTTCGTCCGATTAGGCTGAAATTTTGCATCTAGTGTTTTGTTATGACTTCCAACAACTGTGCCCAGTACGGCTAAGATCAGTCTATAACCTGATATAGCTCCCATGTAAACCGGTGTCTCTATCATCCTTGTTCGGCTCCTAGATGCTTTAATTTTTGTTGGTTTGCCAGAAGTTTGGTACGCAGAATAAAATTATGCCCTTGAACTAAATTTATTTTGCATAAAGTTTTAGCAGACCATGGTGGTGAGTTCCCAAGATTCGGCCCGGCCGAACTTAGCACTCTTTTCAGTTGCACATTTTTCCGGTAGAAATTTTTCTCGACAGTTTGGAAGGAATTCAATTTTTGTCGTTTTTATACCCACCACCGAAGGATGGGGGTATATTAATTTTGTCATTCCGTTTGCAACACATCGAAATATCCATTTCCGACCATATAAAGTATATATATTCTTGATCAACGTAAAAATCTAAGACGATCTAGACATGTCCATCCGTCTGTCTGTTGAAATCACGCTACAGTCTTTAAAAATGGAGATATCAAGCTGAAAATTTGCACAGATTCTTTTTTTGTCCATAAGCAGGTTAAGTTCAAAGATGGGCTATATCGGACTATATCTTCATATAGGCCCCATATAGACCGATCCGCTGATTTAGGGTCTTAGATCCATAAAAGCCACATTTATTATCTGATTTTGCTGAAATTTGGGACAGTGAGTTGTGTTAGGCCCTTCAATATCCTTCTTCAATTTGGCCCAGATCGTTCCAGATTTGGATATAGCTGCCATATAAACCGATCCGTCGATTTAGGGTCTTAGGCCCATAAAAGCCACATTTATCATCAGATTCTGCTGAAATTTTGGACAGTGAATTGTGTTAGGCCTTTCGACATCCTTCTTCAATTTGGCCCAGATCGGTTCAGACTTGAATATAGCTGATATATAGACCGATATCAAGATTTAAGGTTTTGGGGCCATAAAAGGCGCAATTATTGTACGATTTCGCCAAAAATTGGAACAGTGAGTTGTGTTAGGCTCTTCGACATTTTTCTACAACTTGGCCCAAAACAGTCCAGATTTGGATATAGCTGCCATATAGACCGATATTTCGATTTAAAGTCTTGGCCCCATAAAAGGCACATTTATAATCTGATTTCACTGAAATTTGACACAGTGACTTATGCTAGGGTTTTCGACATCCGTGTCGTGTATGGTTCAGATCAGACTATTTTTAGATACAGCTACTTGTACAGAATTGTACAATGACTTGTACTTATTAGTATTTGGTCCAAACCGGAATATATATTCGACACAGCTACTATGGGTTATAAGGTATGCATATTTCACCGGATTTTGACGAAAGGTGGTTTACATATATACCCGAGGTGGTGGGCATCCAACGGCCGAACTTGACGCCTTTTTACATGTTTTCATATAGGGTCGTAGATCATAATTTTATGGTATTACAAACAGAATGACTTGATAAGTATACATTCTGTCGTATGGTGGAAGATATAAATGAAATATTTGAAATATATTATGGGTTGTCATCTGATCATATCATTAATATTTTTGTCTTATTTTAAACATGCGCTTTTGATGGATGCTTTTCTTAGGTTTTATTATTATTTTCACAATGATTTGGAATTCCTTATATTACATAGTGCATAAGGAGGCACAAGGCTTGGTATAAGTAACTGCAGTTGAAGTCGTGCAAGTTACTACCTCAAGGGGCTTTATACTTCAAAGTTTGAAATTCAATTTTTATTGACAAGTCAACAGCAAGAATTGCGCAATATTATTTGTTCTGGTGGTATTGCACTTTTTGCAGGAATCCAATGTCATAGTGTCTTGTTAGGATTTGATACAATCACCAAGGTGATGCAAGAAATGCACAAAGGATTTATGTCCACGAAGAGAACAAACACGAGTTTGTCCATCCTACTACTACTGACCTTCGACTATCGAAATATAATTTCTATGGCTTTGATAGCAATTTCTAACCTTATTCAAGGGTTTTATGCAAATTTTCATCTAAACCTTAAACAATGCCGGAGGATGATAATGCTATAAACTGAAACCTTGCTACGTAGTTTAATTTCTTTCACTCAAAACACACCTTAATACATGCTTTGTGTCATCAACGAATGCTCTTCTGAATACCACAATGAATCGAGCAATTAAAGTTCCTGTCAATTAACCTGAGTAATGGCAGGTATGGGACAGAGACGGGCAGTCAAGCAAGGATGGAAGTGTAAGGATTTGCCTTCCATATATCCACACAAAACATTCAACAATATCTGCTTTGTCTAGCAGTTGCTGTTTTGTCTTCTGTTTCTCTGCCATCATGGCAAGGAAATACCTCCATTCCACTCTTTCCTGCTTCAAGTGACAACAATAGTACTGGCCTCAACCGGAGATCCGAAGGGAAATTGTGCCATTAACTGAAGAAAATGAAATGGAATCCTTTAAACGCCTTTGTTGTGTTACTGGCAAACACTTGTTGCTATGCTTGACAATGTGAAAGGTGACAATAGTGCTCACGAATCATTGCCAAGCCAGTCCAACTATACCACCACCACCATAACCACAACCATTTCACCCCACAATTCAGTGAGAGACTTAGCAGTCATTAAGGAATGTTAGTCATTGAATTGTGATATAGACATAACAAAGTTGGTTTATGGACTTCATTGTGGTTTAAATGTTTGTTTATGATAATATCGGTTTTTATTAGAAACACATGTTTGCATTGATATAATACTTTTTGATGTGGTTTACAACTTGTAGGTGATCTTAATAATTATATTAAAATATAAAAGGTTTTTAAAGAATTGAAAACGGTTCTAAGTGATAGTATGGGTGATGTGGTAAAAGGGAATATTATTTGATTCTAGGTTAGGTTGAAAAGAGGGTGCAGATATTAATCCGTCCCATGCCACTATGGACATACACCTAAGCCAGTAATCTGCTTGTTGTGCACACTAAAAACTATAAAGTAACCTCTAAAAAGAAAATTTTAAGTAATGAATTCCGTGCTACTTACAAAATCCTTAATTGTTTTCAATACCACTCCCCGAAGTTGGTTCATGTCTGATATTGTGTCTCCACCTAAGTGCCGGTAGACGGTTAGATGCGAAAGCCGGGCACTGACAAAGGATATGCTCTAACATCTCATCATCTTCCCCGCATGCCCTACACATGCTATCACTTGTCGCAACGATTTTACATAAGTGAGCTCGAAGACCTATGTGTCCCGTTATGATGCCAACAGCTATACTTACCTCCTTCTTACTTCCTTTCAGTAATAACCTCGTCTTCTTACGATCTGGATCCCTCCATAGGATTTTCGCCGCCTTACCAACCGTTTCGCTATTCCCTTAACTCGGACTGCGTCGACCCGATAGGCTTCGGATTAACCAAGTTTATTGACGGAAGTGCTCTGGCCTTCACCGCCAAATCGTCTGCCCTTTCATTTCCCCTTACTCCGTCATGGCCCGGCACCCAAACGATGCGGATTTTGCCATCCTTAGAGAAGGCGTTAATCTCATTCCTACACTGCAAGACTGTTCGTGACCTTACCGTCCTTGTTGTTATTGCCTTTATGGCAATTTTACTGTCGGTAAAGATGTTCACACTCGACGTCCTCGCGTTAGCACCACATTACTTCATGCATTCCGCGATCACCCGGATCTCCGCCTGCAGGGTCGTATTATGGTCAGGCAGTCTAAAACAGATCTTAGTCCCTGGGGTCTCAAATGTAGACTTCAGGCCCACTCTGTCCTCTAGCTTTAATCCATTGGTGTAGCACGATCTTCCAGATGGCATAACATGCAGCAATGTCTCGCACTCGACTTCAAGGTTCATCTCAGGTATCCGATTGGAAATCTCCTGCCTTCCTTCCAGGTTTCCTATCGTCGCTTCGATTATACCGCGATGGTATGAGCTGTTCCCATCCTCAATTCATTCTCCCATCGCCTTAAGACTCATAGCCACAGTGGCTGTCTCACACTTAATCTGTATGTCAATGGGTCGGATATCTAGAATAGTTTCCAGTGCCCCAGTGGGCGTGGTCCTCATCGCTCCGTCTATGCCAATACTACATGTTCTCTGAACCTGTTGTATGGTCCTTATGTTGCACTTTTTCTCCATAGCAGTCCACCAAACTACTGAGGTGTATGTAAGTATTGGTCTAATCACGCTCCTGTGGAGCCAGGGGACTATCCTAGGATTCAGGCCCCATTTCGAGCCTACGGCCTGTCTACATAGTGCCCAACATATGTGAGCCTTCTCAGTACGTTCCTGAATGTGACATTTCCAATTCAGTTTCCTGTCTAAGATCACACCTAAGTATTTGACCGTGTCAGATATCGTAATCGTTTTATTGAGGAAATGTGGTGTGTTAAATTGGCCCACCTTCGTCTTCCTCGTGAACAGGCACATTTCAGTCTTCTCTGGGTTAACATTGAGACTTCTAGGTCTAGCCCAGTCATGTGCCATATGCAAGACCCTTTCGGACCTTCTGCATAGCCGGTTCGTATACTTACCCCTAAGAAGAATTATAAGATCGACGGGTTCAAATCACTTCTCAGTCAGCATCCATAATAGGTCATATATGCAAGTCCTAGGCACGCTGTGAAAATTTTGGCCAGATGAGGCGCCATATGTCCTCCGTTGTCTCTGCTCTCATTCCCATGTCGTCTACTAAAGTTTCAGTCTGGACATGGGTTTTTGAGAGAAACTTTTTTATCTTGCCGGCGTCATTAACGATATCGACCTCTTCGCAGAAAAGCTTCCAGGAGACACGTTTTGACGCTTTGGTAATCTGATTGTATTCCTTGAGCCGTGTGTAATACACATCATAATAAACTTACGCTTTTTTACGGCGTGCTCTGTTAGAAAGTCTGCGGACCTCTTTCCCAATATTGCGAATCTCCCCGGTCAT
Organism: Stomoxys calcitrans; assembly: GCF_963082655.1. Taxonomy (NCBI): domain Eukaryota; kingdom Metazoa; phylum Arthropoda; class Insecta; order Diptera; family Muscidae; genus Stomoxys; species Stomoxys calcitrans. The sequence continues at coordinate 171,281,802 of NC_081553.1, forward strand.
TCAGGGTTTTTCTTGAGCTGATTTCCCTTCTCGAAGAGGAAAAATATTTTCGAAGAACCTCACCGATTCTAGGAATGTAAAATAGATTGTGAGTAATCTAAGATCGCAAGGACTATGAACCCTAGGTATTGAAATTTTTCGAAAGAATACAACTTTAAAATAATAAGAAAAGCTTTATGACAGCGTTACAATCCTCCAGTATAAGTTCTGAGATGGATTTTATTATTGTTGAAGGCATATAATGTCCGCAAATAGCCGTGCGATTTTATAGGTTCAATTCGAGTCTAAACAATGGTTGTAATAGGTGGCCTTGAACCATGGTAGCGGAAGTAGGTGAACTTTGCTTTTGGCATGGGTTACTCCGTTTTGAATCAGTTTTAAATGGATGATAGAAATTAGGATTTCACAAAACACAAGTTTTGAATCATTTTTTGCAACAAGAAAATACTATTTTTTTATAGAATCATCTGTAATCGTAACTTGCTGAAAAATGTCTAATTTTATTAAAATATATTTTTCATTTTCTCTTTGCAGGTATCGTCAGACACGTTTTAGTTCTCGACGCATACGAAAAAGAGTGATATTCAAACATGGCGACTGCAATGTGGTACAGGGCAATGTCGCCAAAAGGAGAAGAAGATACCTGCAGGTAAGAGCCACAATAAATTTTTCCAAAGATGATAAATTTAAAAGAAATCCTATAGAATAACGTGTTTAAATGACATAGGGAAAGAAAAATTAAGTCCAAAGAAGAAATCGGGTAAAAAGTGTGCCTTTATATAGGGAGGGCGGTCTATATGGAAGCTTTATCCAAATATGACCCTATGTGGACCATGTAAGGCATGTATGTTTTGGACTAAATACACCACCCTAAACAAAACTTCAACAAAATTCGAGCATTGAATGCGGCTTTTGTGGCTTAAATCATAAGATCGGTCTATAAGGCATCACAATCCAAATATATTGCGATCTGGACCGTACTCGGCATAGATGTCAAAGCGTCGAATAAACCGCCATGCTAAATTCAAGCTAAAACGTGTAATATAGGGAGATTGGTCTAGGCAAATGTAAATTCGCCCATGAACATTCCATTAAGGAACGGAGGGTATTTCAAAATATCCGAGACAAGCTTATTCCCGATCCGCTTCACTATCCTTTTCCAGTAGTAGTCATTCAGTTTGGACTGCTATGAAGACTTATCTTTTCGTAAAGAAACAATTCATTTTTACCACTTTAATACGATTTCGTAAAATTTTGTGTTGTTATACTCTCCACCATAAGATGGGGGTATACTAATTTCGTTATTCCGTTTGTAACAACTAGATTTATTCGTCGAACACCACATAAAGTATATATATTCTTGACCGTCATGACGTTCTGAGTCGATCTTGCCATGTCCGTCTGTCTGTCAGTCGAAAGCACGCTTACATTCGAAGGCGTAAAGCTAGGCGCTTGAAATTTGTCCCAAATATTTCTTATTAGTGTAGGTCGGTTGGGGTGAAAACGGGTCAAATCGGTGTGTGTCTTGATGTAGCTGCCATATAAACCCATCTCTCGATTTGACTTCTTGTGCTTCTGGAGGGCGCAATTACTGTCCGATTTGGCTGAAATCTTGCATTGTGCCAAATATGGTTCAAATCGATTTATAACCTGATATAGCTGCCATATAGTTTTTTTAAGTTATAACTGCAACCTAATTTTGAGCGCCGGGGCCTATATCACCATATTGACTGATTCGGATCAAACTTTACACTGATGTTGTAAGTCCTAAGATAGGTTCTAGGATCAAATTTCAACCAAATTAGGTGAAAATTTAGGCTCCTAGGGATTCAAAAAGTCAAAACCGGGGATCAGTTTACATGGGGGCTAAATCTGTTTAAATCATACTTGGCATATATATTGCGGGTCATAATACATGTCTTTGTTCCAAATTTCGCCCAAATCGGATAAAAATTGAGGCTTATAGAGGCTCAAGAAGTCAAATCCGGGGATCGGATTATGTGTAGGATATTTCAGTTTATCGACCGATTAGGATTGTACTTGGCATGGAAGTTGGAAATCATAACACAAGCTTTTGTTCCAAAGTTCAGCCAAATAAGATGAAAATTGAGGCTCAAGAAGTCAAATCGGGGGATCGGTTTTTATGGGGGCTATATCCAAACCTAAACAGATGTGGCTAGAGGTGGGCATTTTAGTGATCGCTCCTTTTAGTTCCGTTCCACAAAAGGAACTAGTTCCTTTTCTTAGTTCCATAGCTCGTTTTTCATTTGCGATCCCCTTTTTTGATTCCTTTATACGAAACAAAAAAAGAGCTCATTTAATGTGATTACCACAAATAATTTATTTTCCCTTCACCTTAATCACAACGGACACAGTTGTTGTCCGCTTTTTTTTAGTTGTATGAAGCTGAAAAATATGCAAAACAATGGAACTATGGAACTATAAGAAGGGAAGGGATGGAACTAGTTCCAGCAGTTCCTTACTTGGATAAGTTCCAATGAACTAGGACCATCCGGAACTACCCAACTCTAGAGGTGGCCCATTTGCAATCCCAAACGACCTGCATCCATATTAATTTTTTTTTTTAATTGGCTATGACAGAATATATGTTCCACTAGCCGAACGTAGAATAGCGTTCCAAGCGCCTCGATCTTCTGCGCTCATTCTAAAATCTCTGACACCAAGTTTCGAGGTGTCTCCCACCACTTGATCTTTCCATCGGCCTTTTGGTCTTCTCGGTTTGCGTGTACCACCGTGTTTGCCTTCAAAAGACTTCTTTGCTGGAGCTTCTTCATCCATTCTGACAACATGACCTAGCCAACGCAGCCTTTGTATTTTGATGCGTTTAACTATGCTATCGTCGCCATACAGCTCATACAGCTCGTGGTTCATACGTCGCCTATATTCTCCGTTAACGCAAACTGGTCCATATATTTTACGAATAATCACTCTCTCAAATACTCCAAGCTCTGCCTCATCTGCTTTCACAAGTACCCATGCTTCAGAACCATATAACAACACGGGTAGTATCAGTGTCTTGTATTGTGTAATCTTCGTTAGTTGAGAGGTGGCCTTGTTTCTAAACTGCTTACTTAGTCCAAAGTAGCATCTGTTTGCCAGTATTATTCTTCGTTTAATCTCAAAACTGGTGTCATTCGTGCCGAGGTAGATAAAGTTACTGACTATCTCAAAGTTGTGGTTCCCAACTTTCTCCATTTTCTTTATCTGCTCGGTTGTGCAAGGCTTTTTGAGAGTTGAAACCATCCATTTCGTCTTATCTTCAATTACTGCCAGACCCATTTTCACTGACTCTCTTTCGATTCTTTCAAAGGCTGCAGTTACTACTTCCGGTGACCGACCTATGATATCGATGTCGTCGGCATAGGCGCGTAGCATGAGTTCTCTTGTGATTAGTGTGCCATATCTATTCACATCTGCATCTCGTATAATCTTCTTCAGCAGGATATTAAAGACATCACACAATAGGCTGTCTCCTTGTCGGAAACCTTGTTTGGTACTAAATGGTTCGGAGAGATTCATTCCTATTCTTACTGAGGAATGCGTATCAGCAAGTGTCAACCTGCAGAGTCTTATTAATTTTGCAGGGATACCAAACTTAGACATGGCTTGAAATACCTTTGAACGTAAAGGAGTATCGAAGGCGGCTTTGTAGTCAACAAATAGATGGTAGGTGTTAATTTGTCCTTCTCGGGTCTTTTCCAGGATTTGGTGCAGTGTGAATATCTAGTCAAGGGTGGATTTACCAGGTCTACAGCCGCATTGATTATCTCAGTCTCATTGAGACTGATGTGATTACTGATTACTCATTGTATATGGTATATACCTCACAAATGCCGTCAGCCCTCCCAATGCTATCCAACGCTGAAAATATTTTCCGATGTTCTCATCATTTTTTAAACATTATACTAAGTTAAGTCAAACACGATCTTTAATATCTTTGACTATGGAATTGTCATTTCATATATTCACTAATGCATTTGAAATGATGATAATGATCATGATAAGGTTGATGTAATCACATTAGACCCAATTAACCTGTTAATGTGCATTTCGTTGTTGTGGACGGCAAAAACGTTTCACGCTAATTAACAATTGGATACGTCTGTCTAATCAAACGAAAACTGTAATTCAAACATAAATGATCGTTGGGGATCATTTGCGATTAGGCTCTTGAGTAAGTGCATGGGAATGCTTGACAGCGTTAAGCATTCTATGACATTGATTACCTTCACAGACATCTTGGCAGCAATTGAGTGAAAAATCGCATTAAACAAAAGAAAACTATATTCGATAGAAAAGGCCAATATTTAACATGTGGTAATGAATGAAGCGATACATGCATTAATGTCCTTCAAAAATCGGCACAATGACCTTTATACGGTACAGACTGAACACAAAATATGAAATTTTAGAATATTTCAATGAAGTGTAAACCCACCACCATGTATCTTTACTTGCGATCTTTTTATGTAGTTCAACCTATGGTATGTTATGCAACTTGGATAATGTGGGTAAAGAATGACGTATACTTCGATTCAGTTTATATTGTATTTTACCATTTTGAACATTTGTATGTCCTTTTATGATTGAAGTAGTTTGTCAAACCGAACGCTTTCGCAAATTTAAGTTCTTTGCTATCTGTTTAATTACAGATGATTAGTCTTCAAGTCCGATTTTAGTTACGACTTTAAATTAGATGATTGGTACATGAGTAGAATCATTTGGTTTATCAGTAATTACTCAGCTTATTATGAACCCCATTATACACTAAGGTACTGCATGCTTCCTTTATGTGTTTAGATTGCACGTGACATTTGAATCAATAAGTCTGCAACAAATAGGGAATTTAAATCAATTCATTTCAATGAGTGGGTGTGCAATAATAAACCCTTGTAACCATGGTAAGGGCGACGATGATCTTTTCGCAAAGGCAATGTCTGTCGAGACACGTGTGCACATTACTTGTAATGTAGGAGTGACTTTATTCATTGGATTCAAATACCATTTCAGAATGGCTTTTTTACATTTTCTACACGCAATTATGTTGGTATTAATTTACTTATTGCTTAGTGAAATGGAATATTCAATATTTTTATTTACTACAAAGAACCCTCCCCCACTGGTTGACTTTTCAATAAATATTGTTCGTTCTATTAAGAACATGACTCAAATGCCTAGAGCAGCCCACATTTTACCTCGAAATGAATTGTTACTGACAAATATTTTAACTAACGATGAACGGTAGGGTAGGCCTTGTTAAAAGAGTCTGCACATAAATTCTTATCCAAGTAGGCAATATGTGGGTGTTTTCTGCATTTTCTTGGCAAATGATGAATTTAAGTCCTTGCTTAACATTTTCCTTGCAAAGTTGTTTTTATCCATAAAAAGCAACTTTTGTTTTAAGTAAATATTTTCTTACTTTATTTTTACAGAAACGTAGAATAGGGTGGAAATGTTATTTTTTCGGATTGCTGGTAAAGGTCATTTATCTATTTTTTTCAGTTGTTTGTATATGTCCCAGCCAAAGGCGTTTTGCAACGTCTGTATTTATAATTGCGAATTTAAGTCACAGCATGCCTTCGAAATAAGTAACAGCACGACTTCGAAATAAGTAAAAAGGCTTTAAGTTCGGCCGGGACGAACTTTGGATACCCACCACCTCGGGTACATATGTAAACCAACTTTCTTCCTAGTCCGGTGAAAAATGCATAATTTATGACCCCTTATGATGACCACATTGTGGTAGCTATATCCAAATATAGACGGATCTGAAACATATACGACACGGATGTCGAAAAGCCTAACACAACTCACTGTTCCAAATTTCGGCTAAATCGCAAAATAAATGCGCCCTTAAGGGGCCTTAAATCGAGAAATTTGTCTATATGGCAGCCATATTAAAATTTTGACCGATCTGGGCCAAATTGAAGAAGGATATCGAAGGACCTAGCACAACTCACTGTACTCATTTCGGCGACATCGGACAATAAATGCACTTTTTATGGCCCCAAAACCTAAAACCGAGAGCGGTCTATATTGCAGCTATATCCAAATCTGGACCGGTCTGTGCCATATTGCAGAAGTATATTATGGGGCTTAACTTAACTCACTGTCCCAAATTTCGGCGACATCGGACAATAAATGCGCCTTTTATGGGCCCACAAATTTAATTAGAGGGATCGGTCCATACGGCAGCTATATCCAAACCTTGTCCGATCTGAGCCAATTTGAAAAAAGATGTCAAGGAACCTAACACAACTCACCATCCCAAATTTCGGTGAAATAGGACAATAAATGCGCCTTTTAAGGGGCTAAGACCTTAAATCGTGAGACCGGTCTATATGACAGCTATATCCAAATCAGAACCGATCTGAGCCAAATTGAAGGAGGGTGTCGAAGGACCTAACACAACTCACTGTCCCAAATTTCAGCGAAATCGGATAATAAATGCGGCTTTTGTAGGTCTAAGACCCCGAAATCGGCGGATCGATATATATAGGGGTTATATCAAGATATAGTACGATATAGCCCATCTTCGAACTTAAACTGAATATGGACACATAAAGAATCTGTGCAAAGTTTCAGCTCAAAATCTCTATTTTTAAAGACTGTAGCGTGATTTCAACCAACAGACGGGCAGACGGACGGACATGTCTAGATCGTCTGAGATTTTTACGCTGATCAAGAATATATATACTTTATAGGGTCGGAAATGGACATTTCTATGTGTTGGAAACGGAATGACAAAATGAATATACCCCCATCCTTCGGCGGGGTGAATCACGCTACAGTCTTTAAAAATGGTTATATTGAGCTGCAGTTTTGCACAGATTCTTTGTTTGTCCATAATCAGGTTAAGTTCGAAGATGGGCTACATCGGACCATATCTTGATATAGCCCCTATATAGATCGATCCGCCGATTAGGCCCTCAAAAGCCACATTTATTATTATCCGATTTTGCTCAAATTTGGGACAGTGAGTTGTGTTAGGCTTTTCGAAATACTTCTTCAATTGGTCCAGATCGGTCCAGATTTGGATATAGCTGCCATATAGACTGATCTCTCGATTTAAGTTCTTGGGCCCATAAAAGTCACATTTATTGTCCGATTTTACTGAAACTTTGGGCAGTGAGTTGTGTTAGGCCACTCGCCATCTTCTTTCAATTTGGCTAAGATCGGTCCAGAGTTGGATATACCCTGCCATATAAACCGATTTCTCGATTTTTGGTTTTGGGCCCATAAAAGGTGCATTTTTTGTCCGATGTCGCCGAAATTTGGGACAGTGAGTTGTGTTAGGTTTTTCGACATATTTCTTCAATTGGTCCAGATCGGTCCAGATATAGCTGCCATATAGACTGATCTCTCGATTTAAGGTCTTGGGCCCATAAAAGCCACATATATTGTCCGATTTTTCTGACATTTTGGGCAGTGAGTTGTGTTAGGCCACTCGCCATCTTTCTTCAATTTGGCCCAGATCGGTCCAGAGTTGGATATAGGTTCCATATAGACCGATTTCTCGATTTTAGGTTTTGGGCCCATAAAAGGCGCATTTATTGTCCGATGTCGTCGAAATTTGGGACAGTGAGATGTGTTAGGCTCTTCGACAGTTTTCTGCAACTTGGCCCAAATCGGTCCAGATTTGGATATAGCTGCCATATAGACCGATATCTCGATTAAAAGTCTTGGTCCCACAAAAGGCGCATTTATAATCCCATTTCATTGAAATTTGACACAGTGACTTATGTTGGGTTTTTCGACATCCGTGTCGTATGTGTTTCAGATCGGTTTATTTTTAGATATGGGTACTAAAAAGACCAATATTTTGTTATACACATTTGAACAATGACTTGTTGTTATTAGTATTTGGTCCAAATCGGAATATATTTCGATATAGCTGCTATGGGGCGTAAGGAATGGATTTTTCATCGGATTTTGACGAAAGGTGCTTTACATATATACCCGAGGTGGTGGATATCCAAAGTTCGGTCCGGCCGAACTTAACGTCTTATTACTTGTTTTGTGTAAAAAAATTTTTTTTTAAATTCCATTCATTCTATTTGCTACCATTTACTGCTAAAACTATTTTGTTGATTTTCTTTCAATACTCTTAAAGGCTGCTATGGCTTCTCTTGTGGGTAGTGTGCCATACCTGCATCTCGTATTATCTTCTCCAGCAGGATATTAAAGAGATCCACAATAGCCTGGCTGTCTCCCTGTCTGAAATCTCGTTTGGTATTGAACGGTTCAGAGAGGTTCTTTTCTATTTTAACCGACGTGCGTGTATCGGCAAGCGTCATGCTGCAGATTTTATAGCTTCCACATAGAGTTTTAGCAGTTCTTTGGCTCCTTGAAACCGCAATTTTTATTATGGTTATGCCCTCCTTTTGTAGGCGACATTTGTTACGCAATTACCTTAGTTAATCAGCAGCATCATAAAACAAATTCCGCTGGGGTTAACCCCTCCCAATGCTAGCGACATTTGTGAGGTACTATTCCATGCAAAAATTTCTCCCCAAAAGATGTATCGCTCCATGTCACGCCGTTCGGACTCGACTATAAAGAACAGAACCCATATCATTGAGCTTAAACTTGAAATGGACAGCATTCATTGATATGTGAGAAGTTTGCTCCTGTTCATGGGAAAATTTGCAATTGCAATCAGTCGTGTAAACTTCTATATTAAATAGTGTCGCTACACAGCTAGCCGATCACACTCGGCAACAAAAATGAGGTCCTTTATCATTGAGTTTAAAGTAGTATCGGACATCAACTCGTTTATATGAGAGAAGTATCCGCGCCATTCCTTAATGATATGTAAATCACACATATGCCCTTCATCCAATTTTTTGGAGGAAATTTTTAGCAGAATCCAGGGAGGTGGGTTCTCAAGATTTGGCCCGGCCGACTTTACTTTTGCATTATAATATGCCGAAAAAAATTTAATGCGTTATGATCATCTGCTTCAACTGACTACATGATATAATAACTTTCTCTTTCTTAACTTTTTTGCAGGACATCTTCACCACATTGGTCGATGCTCAATGGCGTTGGACGCTGTTGGTTTTTGCCTGCAGTTTTCTCATATCATGGGCCTTCTTTGGTCTCATCTGGTGGACAATAGCCTATGCTCATGGTGATCTGGAATGGATTGACATGCGCGACCATAGGCCAGAACTTATTCAAAATATGACACACACTATGTGTGTGACAGAGGTCCGTTCTTTCATATCAGCATTTTTGTATTCGATTGAAACTCAACACACAATCGGTTATGGTAATCGGTTCGTAACCGAAGAGTGTCCTGAGGCCATATTTACCATATGTCTCCAGTGTATAACGGGTGTATTTATCCAAGCATTTATGGTGGGCATTGTTTTTGCCAAATTGTCGCGACCAAAGAAGAGAGCCCAGACGTTGCTGTTCTCTCGCAATGCTGTGATATGTCATCGAGACGGTTTGCCTTGCCTAATGTTTCGCGTGGGCGATATGCGTAAATCGCACATCATTGAGGCACATGTAAGGGCGCAGCTTATCAGGAAAAAGGTAAGTTTGAAGGGAAAAGAAAATATTAGCAGTTAACTGGAAATAGGAGGAAGCAATTTTGTGTGGGTGTTAAGTGTGCCAGTGTAGACTCAATTGAGTCACCACAGTTGGTGGCTATATCTGAAGGTGGTTTTAATGATATTTGATGGTAATGTCATCATTTGTCATTGAATGAACATCAAATGGGAGTAAATATAGAATTTTAGGCCTTAAATATTTGTTTTTACCAGTTTAATTGGCTATTAAAAAGTTTATGTTTTATATGGCGAAATCGTTCACATAGGAGTAGGAAGATTTAAATATGCCAACCGAATTTCAACAATAAACAGGAAACCCCCAAACTTAAAAATTCTCATATGAAGCCGACCTTATTGAAAAAGGCCAATTAAGCACTTCCAAAATATTTCTAATGCCAAGATTCGTAATTTTTCTCCAAATATTTTTCTATCGAAATTGTTCTATTATACCCACCACCGAAGGATGGGGGTATATCCATTTTGTCATTCCGTTTGCAACACATCGAAATATTCATTTTCGACCCTATAATCAGCGTAAAAATCTAAGACGATCTAGACATGTCGGTCCGTCTGTCCATCTGTCTGTTGAAATCACTCTACGGTCTTTAAAAATAGAGATATTGAGCTGAAACTTTGCGCAGATTCTTTTCTTGTCCATAAGCAGGTTAAGTTCGAAGATGGGCTATATCGGACTATATCTTGATATTGCCCCCATATAGGCCGACTCGCCGATTTATGGTCTTAAGCCAATAAAAGCCACATATATTATCCGGTTTTGCTGAAATTTGGTACAGTGAGTTGTGTTAGGCCCTTCGACATCCTTTGTCAATTTGGCTCAGATCGGTTCAGATTTGGTTATAGCTGCCATACAGACCGATTCTCCGATTTGGGGTCTTAGGCCCATAAAAGCCACATTTATTATCCGATTTTGCTGAAATTTGGGACAGTGAGATGTTTTAGGACCTTCGACATCCCTCGTCAATTTGGCCCAGATCGGTTCAGATATAGCTGCCACATAGACCGATCCTCCGATTTAGCGTCTTAGGACATATTTATTATCCGATTTTGCTGAAATTTGGGATAGTGAATTGTCTAAGACCCTTCCTCATGTTTCTGAAATTTTGCCCTGATCGGATCAGATTTGGATATAGCTGCCATATAGACCGATCTCTCGATTTTAGGTTTTGGGCCCATAAAAGGCGCATTTATTGTCCGATGTCGTCGAAATTCAGGACAGTGAGTTGTGTTAGGACCTTCGACATCCTTCGTCAATTTGGCCCAGATCGGTCCAGGTTTGGATATAACTGCCATAAAGACCGATCTCACGATTTAGGGTCTTGCGGCCATAAAATACGCATTTATTGTCCGATTTCACCAAAATTTGGAACAGTGAGTTGTGTTAGGCCCTTCTACCTCCTTCTTCAATTTGGCCCAGATCGGTTCAGATTTGGATATAGCTGCTATATAGACCGATCTCTCGATTTAAGGTTTTTGTGCCATAAAAGGGGTAATTATTGCCCGATGTCGCCGAAATTTGGGACAGTGAACTAAGTTTAGCCCCTCGATATACTACTGGCACAGATCGCTCCAGATTTGGATATAGCTGCCATATAGACCGATTACTCGATTTAAGGTTTTGGGCCCATAAAAGGCGCATTTATTGTCCGATGTTGCCGAAATTTGGGACAGACAGATAAGTTAAGCCCCTCCACATATTTCTGCAATTTGATCTAGATTGATCAAGATTTTAATGTACCTGTCATATAGATCGATATCTCGATTTAAAGTCTTGGCCCCAAAAAAGGCGCACTTATAATCCGATTTAAATGAAAGTTGACACAGTGACTTATGTTAGGCTTTTCGACATTCGTGTTGTATGTGGTTCAGATCGGGTTATATTTAGATATAGCTACTAAAAAGACCAATATTTTGTTATACACAATTGAACAATGACTTGTTCTTATAATTTTTTGGTTCAAATCGGAACATATTTCGATATAGCTGCTATGGGGCATTAGTTATGCATTTTTCGCCATATTTTGACGAAGGGTGGTTTACATATAAACCCGAGGTGGTGGGTATCCAAAGTTCGGCCCGGCCGAACTTAATGCCATTTTACTTGTGTTTATTATCGGTTTATGGCTCATACAGCTCGTGGTTTATATGACACCAATATACATTCTCAAAGAACTAAAACCTGTATGTTAGGTTGTAGGAGGAAGAAGGTATCTGAGCCAAAATGCAGATAGATATGAAGGGATCTAACGCAACTCACTGTCCCAAATTTCGGCGACATCGGATAATAAATGCGCCTTTTATGGACCCAAAACCTTAAATCGAGAGATCGGTCTATATGGCAGCTCTATCCAAATCTGTACCGATCTGGGCCAAACTAAAGAAGGAGTTTAGTTTGTCACAGTCCCAAATTTCGGTGAAATCGGATAATAAATGCGCATGTTATGGGCCCAAGTTCTTGAATCGAGGGATCGGTCTACATGGCAGCTATATCCAAATCTGGACCGATCGGGGCCAAATTGAAGAAGGATGTCGAGTGGCCTTAAGCAACTCACTGTTTCAAATTTCAGCAAAATCGGATAATAAATATGGCTTTTATGGGCCTAAGACCTTCAATTGGCGGATCGGTCTATATGGGGGCTATATCAAGATATAGTCCGATATAGCCCATCTTCGAACTTAACCTGCCAATGAAGAATCTGTGTCAAGTTTCAGCACAATATCTCAAGTTTTAAAGATTTCAACAGGCAGACGGGAGGACTTGGCTACATAGTTTTAGATTTTTATGGCAATCAGGAATATATTCATTTTTATAGGTCGGAAATGGATATTTCAATGTGTTGCAAACGGAATGACAAAATAAATATGGTGGCTATAAAAATCGGGAGATCCATTCATATAGAAGCAATATCAACGCACAGACCAAATAAAGACAAGGTTAATAAAGTCAGTTGGAAGTCATGAGAGAAATCATTTTACAAAATGTTATCGGATGAAAATTGAGCCCTCTATAGGGCGCAATGTATCTTAAAGGACACATTCAGTGTCATATTGATTATTTTTGTTTAGTTTCGGAAAAAAATTAATTTTCGTGATAGTATTCATCGAAAAATATCAATCGATATTTTGTCAAAAAATTAAATATCGATAGTATCGACAGCGCCTTCGATAGCAGCTTTATCTTGCAGGTGTATAGGGCAAGAGTTGCCTTCCTTGCTCTTTCCAAAATGTTGGATTTAAAGTTGAATTTCCTGTCCAGCAAAACACCCAAGTATTTTGTGCTCTCTGTAAATGGAATATTTTCTCCTCCTAAGGAGACAGGTGCCACTGTAGGTATCTTGTATCTTGAAAATAACTACTTCTGTCTTGCACGGATTTACGCCTAGACCACTTTCGGCAGCCCACTTCGCTGTTGCACATAGAGCTTCCTGAAGTATACTTTTTGGCATGGCATGGACAAACGATTGAGAAAGAAAACTTGGACAGACGTGTATATCCAAGGATCTTTCAGCCGTTTCGTTTGGGGATAGAAGATAAATTAGTTATAAACAGATTTTGCCTTTAAAACCCGAAAGCTGATTTTGATATTAGGCATATGGTTTATGGGGCAAATTTTCTTGGAATTCGTATTAGATTTCGATTTTGATAAGCTATTTTTGGGTTTCTATGGTCCACACATATTGACCCACCCTAATATATAGGTTAGGTTTAAGTGGTAGTCTGCTATCAGACTCACTTAGATGTTTTCGTCCATTGTGATGCCACAGGAACAGGAGAAGTAAGATGGCTTCTATTGTAGTTCCTACCGTTGGATCATCCAGATCGCTTTAAAAATCCCAATAACTTGCGAATGTTCACATCCGCTAAATCAGACAGGTTCTACCCCAATATATAAAGATCTTCCACCTTTACTACTTTAGAAACTGGAAAGTTCTAAACTTGTGAGTTTCTGTTTATAAATCGAAATCGTCCACAGAACATGGCATGTGCCATTCATAATTGACTGGACATTAGATTCAATCAAGCCCATCTTTTTCATGCTTATACTTAGTTTTTTTTACCATTTTGTAATCTTTTGCTTGCAGGTGACGAAAGAAGGTGAAGTACTGCCCTTCTATCAGCAAGAATTAAAAGTGGGTGCTGATGGTGGTGAAGATCGCCTGATGTTCATTTGGCCCACAACAATTGTGCACAAAATAGATAGGCACAGTCCTCTGTATATGTTGTCTGCATCTGATATGCTGAAGGAAAGGTTTGAAGTGGTGTGTATGTTGGGTAAGTTTGACCATTGAATTTTGAGTTAGTTATCCCCCAAGTGGTAATATTTGTTTTCTTCTATTCCAACATAGAGGGTGTTATTGAATCAACGGGCATGACAACGCAAGCCCGTAGCAGTTATTTGCCCACTGAAATTCTATGGGGTCATCGTTTTGTTAATGTTGTATCATTCCGTAAAGAAACCGGAGAATATGAGGTAGATTATACTCTGTTCAATAACACATATGATGTGGAAACACCATTGTGCTCTTCCAAAGAACTGGATGATCTTAAGGAAGAGTATGCCAAAACCAAAAGTGGATTGGGTGAGTTTTTGGAAGTCATATCGCACTAAATTGAAATGATTTTTAATGGCTTATACCATTGTTTTCTAGATCGCGCCCTCTCTGTGGGCCTTCTGAAACACATAAACTCTGTTGCCTCTGTGGATCACATGGATCCTGCCAGCGATGAGTCCTTGGACTCAGGACGCCTACACACTCGCTCAAATTCCATACCCAATGGCACCTTAGCCTCTGAATTGGAACCGCTGAACAATAACACACCCTCATTTACTGTGGGTGGCTCATCTATTCTGCCCTCCATCACCTCCAATTTCCAAAGTATTAACGAAAAAATCAATTCCACAACTGCGAATGGTACCAGCAATAGCACCACAGGCAGCAGTATAAGTCACAGCGCCAGCAACAGCAGCCTGAAGAAGGCCAAGTCAACGCGACGTCTTTCCATAAAACAGGATCAACTTCCAGTGGATTCATTGTGCTGATATTTAAGAAATCTTTTAAATAATGTATATTAGTCTTACTGTATTCCTATCATTTTATTGTTTTGTTTCCTCTTTCTTCCATCCCTACTTGTCTTCCGTTTTGTCCCATGTTTTACTCAAAGAATTTGTGGAGAAATATTTGAAACTAGAAAAATAACCGAAGGGAATTTTAGCATTTCATAAGAGAAGTTTTATATACACAAATATTTTAAGATTGAGTTGTGCTGAAAATAATTTTATGTATGTTCTCTGATAAGACATTAAGGCAAACAAAATAAAATTTTATAAATTGTGATGTTAGTATTTGTAAAACACATATTGGTTTAATCCATTATTGGAATGGAAGAAAAGTTTTATTGTGCAAAACAGCCTTTGACAGCAGAATTAAAATTGCATTGGAAAACATCAATGTAATAGAATGAGAGACTAATTGTGTTATTTTAAGGAAGATTTGAAAAAAGGACAGATTGTTTGTTATATGGAGGAATCATCTACTGAAAGTTCTTTTTTCTAACCTGTAAACCATACAATGTTATTGAATTTCGGAGAGAACACGTAAATTGCTGGCTCTATGTTATTGGATTGGTTTAAACATGAATCGAAAAGCATTCACTAATATGAGATAAGACTTATTTTCTACGCCTTAATGTAATGATCGTTTGAAAGTTTACATTATGCTACAATTATGGATTTTCCTAGTAAAACCTTTCTGATGGTACATCAAACTCTTGTATCCTTTTATTTGGTATACTAGCATCCCTGTGGTCCGCTTCGCCTCCCCTGGGTTTTGATTCCCACTTTTAAGTGTAGGACTTTCAAAAGTCTTGCTAGGCACTCAGTTTATAAGATTATGAAGTTTTGTTATAATGGCGTATAAAAAACCAGAAATCAGAAATAAAGTACCAAATAGTGCGGAAGTACCAAATAGCCCAATATATATTGTCAAGGTATAAATCGCAATTTTGATCGCTTTAGCTCAATTTGTAAAGAAAGTACCATTTTGTATGTTTTAGTACCTATTTTGCACTTTATGGTACCAAAATGTACGAATTTTGGATGGGTCATTTAGGCACCCATTATATATTTCTTAGTTGTACAAAGAAAGTTCCAAATGGTACCAGTTTTCGTACCAAAATGTATGAATTTTTAATAGATCAATTTGTCATCAATCATATATTGGGTTGCCCAAAAAGTAATTGCGGATTTTTTAAAAGAAAGTAAATGCATTTTTAATAAAACTTAGAATGAACTTGAATCAAATATACTTTTTTTACACTTGTTTTTTTTAAAGCAAGCTAAAAGTAGTAGCTGATAACTGACAGAAGAAGAAATGCAATTACAGAGTCACAAGCTGTAAAAAAATTTGTCAACGCCGACTATATGAAAAATCCGCAATTACTTTTTGGGCAACCCAATATTTCTTAGTTGTACCTACATGCTAAATTTCAGACCTCTAGCTTCATCTATAAAGAAAGTACCAAATTTTTGTGTCACAATGTGAGAATGGTGAATAGAACATTTAGCCACCAAATATTCAGACCTCAAGATCTATCTGAACAGAAAGTAGAAAAGTACCAATTTTGCTACTAAAATGAATGAATATATCATTAAGCCTTCCATCATTTATATCTTACATATACCTACATCCCAAATTTCGGACTTAGCTATAGATCATTTATTCATCCATTATTTATTTTTTTTTGTTGCCCCAAATTTCGGACCTCTAGCTCCATACACAAAGAAAGTACCAAATAGTACCAATTTTGGTACCAAAATGCTAGAGTTGTGAAAAAATCATTTTGTTATGGATCACATATTTCTAAGTTTTCCTATTTACCTATTTTGCACTTTTTGGTACCAAAATGTACGAATTTTGGATGGATCATTTAGTCACCCATTATATAATTCTTTCTTGTACCTACATGCCAGATTTGAGATCTCTAGCTCCGTCTGCACAGAAATTTCCAAATGGCACCGATATTGGTACAAAAATGTACGAATTGTAAAAATATCATAGTTACCCATCATATTTTTCCTAGTTGTACCTACATGCCAAATTTCAGACCTCTAGCTCCATCCGTAATGAAAGTACTAAATGTACCAATTGCGATACCAAATGACCAAATCATCTATTCAAAATTCGTATATTTTGGTACCAAAATTGGTACCATTTAGTAATTTCTTTCTGTAAAGTCTGATCTGTAAATAAATTACTAAATGGTACCAAGTTTGGTACCAAAGTGCATGAATTTGAATAGATCATTTATTCATCCATAATATATATTTTAGTTGCACCTACATCCCAAATTTTGGGCCTCTAGCTCCTTATACAAAGAAAGTACAAAATAGTACCAATTTTGGTACCAAAATGCTAGAATTGTGAAAAACTCATCTAGTCGGGCATCATAAATTTTTAAGTTTTACCTATATCAAAAATTTCAGTCCTCTAGCTCCATTCGCACAGAAGGTTCCAAATGGTACCGAAATGTACGAATTGTGAAAAGATCATAGTTACTCATCAAGTTTTTCCTAGTCGTATTTACATGCCAAATTTCAGACCTCTAGCTCCACCCGTAATGAAAGTACTAAATGGTACCAATTGCGGTACCAAATGTACGTTTCCTCCCGTTACAAGCACTATTTTTCCCTTTCTAGCCCTTTTCGTTCGCGCTGGGAAAATTTGTACCATTTTGTACTTTGCAGTAGATCAACATTCGTGCATAATCTCATGATTCTAGCTTTAGCCGTTTGGGCTGGGGTATGATCAGTCAGCAATCAGTCATTCACGCTACTCTTTTATATATCTAGATTAAGGACTATGGTCCCAATCAATCATAAATGGCTCCATGATCTTTAAATATTGGCAGCCAACGTAGAGCATATGTTCCGCATATCGCACCCAAACTCCCGGGTTCAAATCCCTCCAGCGGTAGTTATCCCCTCTCCAAATGCTGGCAACATTTGTAAGTATTCCAGCCATGTATAACTTCTTAACAAAGAGGTGTCACTTTTCAATTACACGCCATTCGCACTAGGTATAAAACAGATCTCTCGATTTAATTTATTAAGCTTCTAGATATAATAAATTGTATTCGATTTGGATTTGCTTTTCAGTTATCATGCCAAGTACAGCCCAAGTAGGTTTATGAATACACATATGTAATTAACACTTGAATGAGAAAAAGCAGATCCATTTACCCAAATTGAAGGATCTATTTATATGGAAATTATATCTATTTATGAACTTGCCTAGGATTTTTCGCGGATAATGTTGAAGGAAAACAGTGAATTCCGCGCTCTAAATTTCAAGCAAGTCAAGCTAAAATTTAAGCTTCAAGGAGCTCAAGAAGCTAAATTGACCGTTCAGCTTATGTGCAACTTATAGCAAAATATGAACTGAGTTGCCCTATTCATACGTTTAACATCCATATGTAGAATCTGTGAAACCATTTAAACAAGATTATTGTCTAGAACTGTCTGTCTGTATAATTGTCCAGCAATCAAAAGCTCTTGATGTTGTGGGCATAAAGTTACAGTGTGGTGTCCATTGGTCTAAATTTGTATTCGAAGTGCAGAAAGAAGCATTCGAGTGTTTTGGTTTCCTTAAGTGCTGTTAGAAGTTCTTCTTAACATTAACACCACTTTCGTAGTGCCGAAAATGGAGTACAACTCACAGATATGAGCTGCGGCTTCAAAACGTCCTTGGAACTACTGGACCGTGTGCAGAGGAGAACAATGGCGTTGATTGGAGACATCTTGTATATTTTCGTAATGTGGGTTATCTAGCGATATTCTATCGGTACTTTCAAGGTGTATGTTCATCTGATATTCGTCTTCTTATTCCTGATGTATGGATGTTTGTCAGAAATACTACAATCAAAAAAATAATTTGTTTCCCATAAAAGAAATTTTCGCCAAGTAAACTTCTTTTCTGAAAAACTTTGAATTTTGTTTACGATAAAAGCACATGTTTTTTGCGATAATTCTTGCAAGAATTTGTAACAAATATAAAGTTTTTTTACACTGACAAAACCTTTCATTCTTGGTATATAAAATGTAATTGGGGGTTTCAACTAGTTTTTCGTTACTTATAAATAAATTTGACGTCATGTTTATCAATATGTATATTCTTTTTAATTTTAAAATAAATGTTGTTACACAATTCTAACCCAAATTATAAGCAGACCTATTGGTAATTCAAACTCTTCCAGAATTTATTTCGATGTTATGATACACAAATAAATTAAATGCCTTCCATGTTGCTCTTTTGATATTTGACATTGGACTTTCCTATGGCGAAACTCTAAAAATTTTCAATTTCCGAGTTTACCATCCGCCCATTACTTTTTACCCATCACTGGTCTATAGGCTTAAATACTCACCCTCCCTCTCCAGTAGGAGAGAATAATTATTGGTACGATAAACGAATAATCGTTTGCGGCTATCGAAAGAGTTTTGGGTTTTACAACAATAGAAATGCAATTTTATAGGCAAATTTGTTAAATGATTTGCAATAAACAAAGTAAGTTACATTTGATAATACTACATTTATGGCTAAAGTTTGATATGTTGAAGCGAAACGTTACATAGTTACAATAAAGGAAAAACTTAGTGATAAAAGAATTTTGTTTCTCGTAAAAATGTCTCAAACGTTTTATTTTTTTGCGTGTAGCTATTCCGGAAACTCGCTAATGTTTTTCCCGCCCACTATGACATCCAAGACAAATTTCAATAAAGACTACGCTGCTATAGAAGTTTCTGAGCCAGGCAACACCAAGAGTTGCCAGCGCCTTTTTCACCGGCCAAAATGTCGAAGTGATGGGATCTCTGCCATGGCTGTAGATGTGTCTCAATCGGAGTGGTCCTTCGGCAATATAAATCATACTGGAAGATATGATGATAAAAATTTGCATTTTAATTTTTAGGCCAGCAGCAGTAGTGTGTTGTGAACTGAGGCAGCAGCGTTTGACGATAAAAGACCGGTTGCCATGGAATTGTATCATGATCTTAATTGGCTCATAGCTTAAAATAGCTGCAATATAAACCCATTGATTGATTTGACTTTTTGGGCATTTTTGCTTGGTATACCACTATCCTTATTTAGTTTCTGCCTATAAAGAGAAAACGTGCAAAGAACTTGACAAGTGTAATCAATGGTGGAGGGTATATAAGATTCGGCCCGGCCGAACTTAGCACATCTTTGCTTGTTGTCCATAAGCTAGTAATATTCTTTGACAGGCCGAATTAAATCATCATATTTGTACCGATTTGGGATGTTAAGCGTGTTAACATTTGGAACATTGAGCTATACTAAGACACAAGTCATCCATGTCCTATATGGTACGGATTAGACATAGCTCCCGACTTAGAGCCTCTAAAAAGCTCTTTTATTACTCGAATTCGCTGAAATTTGCTATAGTAGTGGGTTATAGATATTAGGCCCTCTCCATCCGTGTCCAATATGGATCACATCAGACCATATGCGAACAACACTATGTGGACTCCTAAATGATTCAACTAGCTTCAAGTCCATGGACGTATGGTCCTATGTGCAACGGTTTGTGTGTATTTTTCAATCACTAATGCTGCTGTAACATAATATGTATTGTCATATGTATTTTCAAGGACAGCAAATCCAGGAGCTCAAGAAGTATAAATGGGTGATCGGTTTATATGGGAGCCAGGGACGTAGCCAGGATTTTATTTTGGGGGGAGGGGGCCCATCCCTAATTTTTTCAAAATCGAAAATTGCCAAAATTATTTTGTTACTGTAAAATAGCTCAAACTTTTTTTTTAAAATTGTGTTCGCTACTATTTGCAGGAACTGGCCCATCGGCGCTGACATTTGGTTAAAGTCAGAGCTGAATTTTGTACTGCTTGCCAACACACTATTTATAGGCCGATCCTAATCTTTCAAAGATATCAAATTTCCAAGTGGATAGCTTTACGCGTTCATCGGACATGGCTAGATCGAATCAGAATGTCGAGACGATCTAGAATATATACACTTTATCGGGTCCCAGATCTATAGGTGTTACAAACGAAGTGACTAGATTAGTATACCCGACTAGATTTAATACCCTATGGTGGTGGGTATTAAAATGGGGCATATATGTCCTATTCGACCTCAAAGGGTTAAAGCGAGCTTTTATTTAATCGAACATCGCACAGCACGCTTTTGTTTTGAAACAGGGTTAAATAAGTTCTCCAACTCTGCTTAGCGTAGCGAGAGAGAAGAAAGTCTTACTTTCCACTATTACTATGCTAAGAACAACAATGTAAATGCTATTGTAATTGTACTTGTCTAACTTAATATTTGTAGAATGTGTAATTGTATGATGGCTTAAATCCCTATACGGATGGGCAAATAAGGAAGAAGTAGTTTATGCTTATCAAATGTTAAAGAAGAAAAGCTTAAAAAGGACAACTAACGATATAACGGGAAAATCCTATATCTTTATAAAACTTGTACTTTTCTTTCAACAAAGCATTTTTATTTGAGTCCCACATTGTCCCTGCTGACCTCCAAATCCATTTTGGAATATTTTTTTTGCTGCGTCCCTGACACTTGGTGTCTACTATTAATACCAGTTTCGTACTCAACATGCAATACGAACAAATTAAATAACATAGCCTATGTATATTTCCTTCCATTGTAGGTGCCACCGTAATTAGCGTGTTCGCCTTTGAAGCTGAACGCCTAGGTTCAATTCTCTTAATGTTGACAACATTTGTGAGTTATTTATCTTAGATAATAAGCCAAGTAAACTTCTTCGCTAATGTTGTCGCTCTGCGAAATTCGAAAGCAGTTCGGACTTGGCAATAAAAAGAAGGAAGTCATTGAGCTTGAACTTCCATGTTCCTGTTCCTGTTCCTTAATGATCGTTATTGAAGAGACACATTTAGGCTTTACTCTACATAGATATTGGAAATCATAAAAAAATTCATGTACAAAATTTTAGTTCAATTGGATAAAAGAGATGCCATCAGGATGATAATTTAGCTTTATCGGTTAAAGATTCGGGCAACAAAATTTCGAGCAGCTTACTAACCGCGATTGGAAGTGAGAATAGACGAACGCTACGCTGTTCAAGTAAAATTTTCGTCAGATTTTTTTTTATTCTGCTTTTAAAAGCGAAAAATGTTGGTGTGCAGAAAATTTATTTCTTTTCAGAGCAGAATATTGCAACTTTGAGACACATTTCAAGAATATTAGTTTATGGAGCTACAATCGAAATCATACAGGGTTATGTTCGGTTGAAAAGACTCTGCGGATACTAATCCGCATCATGCCACTATGGACGTTAGGATGATGACCTTTTGAGACGTTAGGGTGATGACTTTTTTTTTCTCAGAAATTATTTCCTGTTGCACGAATGTATGAACTTTTTTCTACTAAGCGATAAAATAGCAATAATTCCAAAAAAGTATTAAACAAGTAAACACGTGATAACTTCGTCCAAATCTTATATACCCTTCACTATGGATCGCAGTTGTCAAGTTCTTTGAATGACTTTTCTAATATATATATGTCATAGCTGTTAGTATTTGTCTTAGCTGTTAGTAGTCATAGAAAAATACCACCTCAACATTTCAAGCAAATCAAGTAAAAATTGCCCCATCAAGCGGCTCAGAGTATCAAATTGGGAGATGGGGTTATCAACCGATTTTGACCATACTTTGCATACCAAAGTCATACCAAAATATCCTATGCAAAATTTCAACCAAATTGAATAAGAATTGCGCCCTCAAGAAGCTCAAGAAGTCGAATCGGCAGATCGGCTTATATGACGGTTATATCGGGTTATGGACTGATTTGAACCATACTTGGCTTAGTTGTTGGAAGTCATTCCTCAACAATATGTGCGATATGTGAACAATACTTGGCTCAGATGTTGGAAGTCATTCCTCAACGATATGAGCAAAATTTCAGCCAAATTGGGTAAGAATTGCGGCCTCTAGAAGTTCAAGAGTCTAAATGGGTGATAGGTTTATATAAACCGATTTGAACGGTACTTAGCACAGCAGTTGAATGTGATACCAAAATATTACGTTAAAAATTTAGCCAAATCGGATAATAATTATGCCCTCTACAAGGTCAAGAAGCAAGACCTGTTTATAAGGCAGCTATGTAAGAACATAGACCGATTTGGCCCATTTACAATCCTAACCGAACTACGCTAATAAGAGGTACTTGTGTGTATTGTGCTTTCGACAGACAGACGGACGGACGGATACGCGGACGACCAAAAATATATTTCGAGGTGTTCCAAACAAAATGACAAAATTAGTATACCCCCATTCCATGGTAGAAGGTATAAAAAGGTCACTTACCAACCATTAGGAAATTAAATTTTTAAAATGAATTTTTTTTTTAAATCATTTTATATACGCTAACTTTCGAAAGAGTAAAGCTACCCACTTAAAATTTTGCACAAATACTTCCTATTAGTGTAGGTCGGTTAGGATTGTAAATGAGCCATATCGGTCAATGTTTTGATATAGCTGGCATATAAACCGATCTGGGGTCTTTACTTCTTGTGCCACTAGAGGACGCAATTATTATCCGATTTGGCTGAAATTTTGCTTGAGGTGTTTTGTTATGACTTTCAACAACTGTGCTAAGAATAGTTCAAATCGGTCCATAACCTGATATAGCTGCCATATAAACCGATCTTGGGTCTTGACTTCTTGAACCTCTACAGGGAGCAATTCCTATCCGATTTTGCTGAAATATTGCATGACGTGTTTTGTTATAACTTCCAACAACTGTATTAAGAATGGTTCAAATCGGTCCATAACCATATAGCTGCCATATAAACCGATCTGAGGTTTTGACTTCTTGAGCCTCCAGAGAACGCAATTATTATCCGATTTGGCTGAAATTTTGTACAACGCCTTCTGTTATGACCTTTACCATTCGTTTCGAATATAGCATGAATCGGTTTATAGCCTAAATCAGCTACCCTATAAACCGATCTCTCTGTTTTACTTCTTCTGCCCCTAAAGTGCGCAATTCTTACTACATTTGGCTGAAATTGTATACAATAACTTCTACTATGGTCTCCAATATTCAGTTCAATTATGGTCCGAAATAAACCATAACTGGATATTGTTCCAATAACATAGCAATTCTTTTCTTTTATCCTTTGTTGGTCTAAAAAGAGATACCGTGGCAAAAGCTCGACAGATGCGAACCATGGTGGAGGGTATATAAGATTCGGTCCGGCCGAACTTAGCACGCTTTTACTTGTTTCTTCATCTTTGTAAGCAAAATTTAGCTTTTTCTTCCTAACAATTTGTAAAATGCTAAAAATCCAAATATATTTTATTGTATTGTTTGCAATTGGCAGACAAAACACTGAAAAGTCATTCTTATTTTATTTACAATAATAATAGCCGTCGCGCGGCATTTTGACGAAGGATGCCTGTCCAGGATTAATAACAACTTTGGTTTAGTGTAGAAAATAATATTTCACATTTTCTTGATGACAAAGTGCATATTTTCAAAATTAAATGTTGTTCTGTAAAAACGAAACAAATTTTGTAATGCAATCTTTTATCAAATAAATAGTTCCATACAATAATAGTTAAAGAAGAAATCTCTTAAACTGTAGCACCAAGGCAAAGTGAAATAATTTCGTTAGGGATATATGCAAATATGTCTACCGTGACTTTAAATTGAACAATTGCTGTTGATTAAAAATGATAATTTAACTTGATTATAGAAAATTTTACAGAACATTTATATAGTGCACATTATTGTTGGAAGACATGGCTTTTTCCCCCCAACAACTTTCTGGTTTTCAAATATTTCCCCTTATTTATTTTTTTTTCTTTCAATTTTACTACTCTAATAACTGTATAAAAGTAAATGTTTCCTATCTTTCTCTTAAAAGTTGTATTGCCATATTTTATCTAAATTTAAGTTTAATTCATAATGTTAATAGCAAAGCAAAGTAACCAGAGAATTTAAGTATGATATTAAACTCAAATGCAATGAAAAGGGAAAAAATGTTTGCTTGTAAAAGCCAGTTAATAAAAAACAACAAAAATACACAAGATTTTAAAAACCTTTGCAAAATACATGCATATATATTTTTTTACCATAGAAATGTGATTTAATTTAGTTTAAAAGCGAAAACATATATATACAAATATAATACATCCTTATTACAGAAAATGATTTTTGGTTAATTGTATGCAGGCTTTTTTATAATTGAAAATAATTCGAAAATGAGTGAAGTGTTTTTAAGTGAGTAAAAAATATAAATAGCAACACCAATTTATAACGAAGTTAACAACATTTTTTTTATGGAATAATGAAGAAATATATTTTTTACGAAAATAAAAAA
Source organism: Stomoxys calcitrans (assembly GCF_963082655.1). NCBI lineage: Eukaryota > Metazoa > Arthropoda > Insecta > Diptera > Muscidae > Stomoxys > Stomoxys calcitrans. Next base: position 171,306,797 of record NC_081553.1, read on the forward strand.
ATTATACAAGAGGTAAAACTTATTTATTTTTAAACATTTTCATTTTTTATATGAAAACTTTCACATAGTACAATATTGTACTTGAGTAAAAAAGAGAATTCCGTAATCGAAACATAATCTAAATTGAATCTCCTTTAAATTGCCATTGCTGGGTAAGCAGACAACATATGGTACCTTGAAGTTCTTACAGCTTCCGCTGAAATCTTGACATGCAACATTTAGCTTACTTATTAAGTTGGCTATTAGAGAACGTTTGCGTCATTGGTGGAGCTCAGAAAAGATTTTAAAGCGCCTCGATCTTGGATATGTCCATATGAGCCCTTTGGGGGCTCAAGAAATAAAATAGAGAGATCGATTTATATGGGAGCTGTATCAGGCTATAGACCGATTCAGACCATAATAAACACGTATGTTGATGATCATGAGAGCATCCGTCGTACAAAATTTCAGGCAAATCGAAAATAATTGCGCCCTCTAGAAGCTCAAGATGTCAAGTCTCCAGATCGGTTTATATGACAACTATATCAGGTTATAGACGGATTTGAACCATACTTCGCACAGTCGTTAGATATCACAACCAAATACTTCGTGCAAAATTTCGGATAAGAACTGCGCCCTCTAGTGGCACAAGAAGTCAAGATTTAAGATTGGTTTATATGGCAGCTATGTCAGGTTATAGACCGATTCGAACCATGCTTAGCACAGTGGATATCACAACCAAATACTTCGTGCAAAATTTCGGATAAGAACTGCGCCCTCTAGTGGCACAAGAAGTCAAGATTTAAGATTGGTTTAAATGGCAGCTATATCAGGTTATCGACCGATTTGAACCATACATAGCACAGTTGTTGGAAGTCATAGCGAAACACGTCGTGCAAAATTTCATTCCAATCGGATAAGAACAGCGCCCTCTAGAGGCTCAAGAAGTCAAAACCCAAGATCGGTTTATATGACAGCTATATCAGGTTATGGACCGATTTGAACCATACTTGAAACAGTTGTTGTATATCATAACAAAACACGTCGTGCAAAATTTGATTCCAATCGGATAAGAATTGCTCCCTCTAGAGGCTCAAGAAATCAAGACCCGAGATCGGTTTAAATGGCAGCAATATCAAAACATGAACCGATATGGCCCATTTACAAACCCAACCGACCTACACTAATAGGAAGTATTTGATCAAAATTTTAAGCGGCTAGCTTTACTCTTTCGAAAGTTAGCGTGCTTTCGACAGTCAACTGAACGGACATGGCTAGATCAAGCGTCGAGACGATCAAGAATGTACATACTTTATGGGGTCTTAGAGGGAATGACTAGATTAGTATACCTCCATCCTATGGTGGTGGGTAAAAAACTGCATAGATAATGTAATTTAAGAAAAGATCTCTATAAGTCGTGTGTTTGATTTTCCGTGCTAAGCTCGGTCCCGAGCGAGCCTGAAAATCGAGGTTCAACTGTACATTAACCGGATAATCGACCGGTACATAAACCGGATTATTTCGTACATCATTTATCTCAATTCGCTCACAAAATCGTCTTTCGATTTCCTTCTTCTGATTGCGTAAGAAACGGTTCACCTCTTTCTTTTTCTCCCGATACCTCCCCATCGCCTTCGTTGCTACTGACTGTAGAATTGTCTTGTATGCCGCATTCTTGGCTTCAGTAACTCTTTGACACTCCTGGTCGTATCATGGGTTCCTTGGGGAAACTTTTGGTACCCAACTATGGAAGTTGCGGCTCTTTCTATTTCTTCAAGCAATTGGATCAGAAGTATACCAAGCAACTGCGTTAGTCGCGTGGAGTATATCAACTGATGCGTTTGCCGCTTTTGACTACAAGCTTTCCTATTGTATCAAATCGTACATTTCTACACTTAAATGGTGCGAAACTTTGCTGAAACAGGTTTATAATTCGTATCGGATGCTACAAGTTTATTGTTAGAATTGCTGCCTTCCATCTCTCACAATGAGATCAATTTGATTTCCACTCCTTGATTGGGGGATAACCATGTGGCATTGTGACGATGTTGAGATGTATTGCTGCTAACGACCAGTTTTTTTTTGCCTCGTTGAAGTGTATTTGCCTCAATCCATTAACATGGAGACTAAAATTTGGACCGCTGGACAAAAGATATTCTTCCTTCCTATTTTGACGATTAAATCTCCTTGCACGGTTTAATGGCATGTGCGACTAAGCGTTCCCTCTAGGCGAGCATAAATATATATATAGCTGATGGCCTCAATAGTCAATGCTATTTTTTTCTTCCTACTAATCTTATATTTTATTATAAATTTAGTACAATTTAAACAAATAAATAACAAAATAGTTTCTTAATCTTTTTGTTATTTTCTCCTGTAGGCGCATATGAGCACAGATAAGACTGATACAAAATAAATTCACAGCCAAATTCATGTCTCGGATTATGGCAGCTAATGTACGACGCCTCATCTTGCGATGTTGTTCTGACGACTCACAGTGTTGCCAAATCGAAATATGTGGGAAATAATTGGGGAACTTTTACGCGGATAGCGATGTGTACACGAAACTTAACATATTCAATGTTGAGATGTTTTCCAATTAGTATGGTCCAGAGGCCACCGTAGCGCAGAGGTTAGCATGTCCGCCTATGACGCTGATCGCCTGGGTTCGAATCTTGGCGAGACCATCAGAAAAAATTTTCAGCGGTGGTTTTCCCCTCCTCATGCTGGCAACATTTGTGAAGTACTATGCCATATAAAACATATCTCCAAAGAGGTGTCGCACTGCGGCACGCCGTTCGGACTCGGCTATAAAAAGGAGACCCATTATCATTGAGCTTAAACTTAAATCGGACTGCACTCATTGGTAGGTGAGAAGTTTGCTCCTGTTCCTTAGTGGCATGCTCATGGGCAAAGTTTGTGTTTGTATTTGTAGTGTCCACAAGCTGATCCATGGGGTTTGAAAGTTGGTCACCTCGAGCATGCCAAGTTTTGAATTGCTTGCCAAACCGTCATTTATGGACTGATCGCCTTAGTTCTTTTTTTAGAAGACAGAGCTCAAAAAATCGAGAAAAAAAAAATTAATTAGTTTTATACACTCCACCATGGGATAGGGGTATACTAATTGCTCCATTTCGTTTGTAGCTTATCGAAATAAAATGATCTGAGACCTTACATAGTATATATATTCTTGATCGTATTTACGTTCTTAGACGATTTAGGCATGACCATCCGTCCATATGCCTGTCTGTCGAAAGCACTCTTAACTTTCGAAGGAGTAAATCGGATTTTGACCTGAGCCTCTAGAGGGCGCAATTCGTATCCGATTTGACGGGTCTTGACTTCTTGAGCCTTTACAGGGCGCAATTCTCATACGATGTAGCTGAAATATTGCACGAAGTGTTTTGTTATCACTTCCAACAACTGTACCATGTATCGGCTCATAATCTGAGCTAGCTGCCATATAAACCGATCTCGGATCTTGTCTTCTTGAACCTATAGAGGGCGCAATTCTTGTCCCATTTAGCTGAAATTTTGAATAAGGTGTTTTGTTTCATCTTCCAACAGCTATGCCAAATATGGTCTCAATCGGTTTATAACCTGATATAGCTCCCATTTGGCTGAAATTTTGGTCAAAGTTTTCCACTATGGAGGCCACCGTAGCGCGGAGGTTAGCATGTCCGCCTATGACGCTGAACGCCTGGGTTCGAATCCCGGCGGGACCATCAGAAAAAATACTAATTTTGGGCGGTAGTTTTCCCCTCCTAATGCTGGGAACATTTGTAATGTACTAAGCCATGTAAAAACTTCTCTCCAAAAAGGACCTTAAAAAAGAGGCCCCTTGCCATTGAGCTTAAAATTTAATCGGACTGCACTCATTGATATGTGAGAAGTTTGCCCCTGTTCCTTAGTGGAATGTGCATGGGAAAAATTTGCTTGTTTGTTGACTTCCACTATGGTTTCCAACAACCATGCAAACCAAGTGTGGCCTGAATTGGTCCACAACATGACATAGCTTTAATAGCATAGCAAATTTTATCCGTTATCCCTCCATTATGGATATATAATGCTTTTACTTGTTTTTTTATACCCACCACCATAGGATGGGGGTATTCTAATCTAGTCATTCCGTTTGTAATACCTCGAAATATTGATCTGAGACCCCATAAAGTATATATATTCTGTATCATCTCGATATTCTGATTCGATCTAACCATGTCCGTCCGTCCGTCAGTCGAAATCACGATAGTGGTCGATGGCGTAAAGCTAGACGCTTGAAATTTTGCACATATACATCTAATTAATGTAGGTCGTTGGGGATTGCAAATGGGCTATATCGGTTCAGATTTGGATATAGCTCCCATAAAAACCGATCTCCCGATTTAACTCCGGTTTGGCTGCATATAGCGGTCTGTTATGACTGTCAATAACTGTAGCTCCCATATAAAACGATCGCCGGATTTGACTTCTTGAACCCTTACAAACCATAATTTCTGTCCGATTTGGCTGAAATTATGCATGTGGTGTTCTGCTATGACTCCTAACAACGGTGTCAAGTTCGGTCCAAATCGGTCTTTAACCTGGTATAGCTCCCATATAATCCGGTCTTTCGATTTTGTATAAATTTTTAGCAGAATGCATGGTGGGGGTTCCCAACATTCGGCCCGGCCGAACTTAGTACGAAGGATGGGGTTATATTCATTTTGTTATTCCGTTTGCAACACATCGAAATATCCATTTCCGACCCTATGAAGTATATATATTCTTGATCAGCATAAAAATCTTAGACGATGTAGCCGTCCGTCTGTCTGTTGAAATCACGCTACAGTCTTAAAAATAGAGTTATTGAGCTGAAATTTTGCACATATTCTTCTATTAAGTTCTATAAGCAGATTAAGTTCGAAGATAAGCTATATCAGACTATATCTTGATATAGCCCCCATATAGACCGATCCGCCGATTTAGGGTCTTAGACCGATAAAAGCCACATTTATTATCCGGTTTTTCTAAAATTTGGGACAGTGAGTTTTGCTAGGCCCCTCAACATCCTTTATCAATTTGGTCCAGATCGGTCCAGATTTGGACGTAGCTGCCATATAGACCGATCCTCCGATTTAGGGACTTAGGTCCATAAAAGTCACATTTATTATCCGATTTCGCTGAAATTTGGGACAGTGAGTTGTGTTATGCCCTTCGGCATCCTTCTTCAATTTGGCTCAGATCGGTTCAGATTTGGATTAAGCTGCCATATAGACCGATCCTCCGATTTAGGGTCTTAGGCCCATAAAAGCCACATTTATTATCCGATTTCGCTGAAATTTGAGACAGTGAGTTGTCTTAGGCGCTTCGAAATCCTTCGTTAATTAGGCCCAGATCGGTCCAGATTTGGATATAGCTGCCATATAGACCGATCCTCCGATTTAAGGTCTTAGGTCCATAAAAGCCACATTTATCATCCCATTTTGATGAAATTTGGGACAGTGAGTTGTGTTAGGCCCTTTGACATTCTTCGTCAATTTGGTTCAGATTGGTCCAGATTTGGATATAGCTGCCATATGGACCGATCCTCCGATTTAGGGTCTCAGGCCCATAAGAGCCACATTTATTATCCAAGTTTGCTGAAATTTGGGACAGTAAGTTGTGTAAGGCCCTTCGATATTCGTCTTGATCTTGGCTCAGATCGGTCCAGATTTGGATATAACAGCGATATAGACCGATATCTCGATTGAAAGTCTTGGTCCCATAAAAGGCGCATTTATAATCCGATGTCACTTAAATTTTACACTGACTTATGTAAGGCTTTTCGACATCCGTGACGTATATGGTTCAGATCGGTTTATTTTTAGATATAGCTACTAAAAAGACCAATATTTTGTTATACACAATTGACTTGTACTTATTAGTATTTGGTCCAAATCGGAATATATTTCGATACAGCTGCTATGGGGCATAAGGCATGCATTTATCATCGGATTTTGAAGAAAGTTGGTTAACATATATAACCGAGGTGATGGGTATCTAAAGTTCGACCGGGCCGAACTTAACGCATTTTTTACTTGTTTTTTATTTCATGTGTAGCTATTGTTTTCCAACGACATTATTTAAAAAGTAGAAAGAATATGGAAAAGACAGTCCATTTTTTTGATAATGTTAGAGTATCTTATATTTGTTTCGTCTTTCGTACGTCAATTTTGCAAAACGTAAAAATATATATTTCAAAAATATTTTACCTGAGACAGGCAAAATAAATATGATCACCATTGGCCTTTGATTTATTTTTACACAACCAAGATTATATTCGTATATAAAATAGATCTTCATATCTAATGTCCATGTTTCCCTTGGTGTACAAATGTTGTAATCTTTTGCTTCACTCTATAAATGTGAACCACTATAATAAATTGTATAAATATTTGTATCATATGTAAAATATTTATCTGAGAATGAAAAGTGTGCTATTAATTTTTTTCAAAACAAAAATTAAAATAAATACAAGCTGCAAAAGAATGTTATTTATTTATATACATGAACTACATAAAAATATTTTTTTCTAAATGGACAATAAGAAATTGAAAAAATATATGTAATTTTTAAAAAATGAAATTATAGAACAGTGTTTTGAGCACTGAAGATACACAAAGAGGATTGTAACATTATTTTTAAATGATAAATTTATAGGAAAAGAACACACACACAAAATCTATACATATGAGAAATGAGATATATTTTAATAAATAAAATAAAAAATGCAACAATTATTTAAAATACGTAAACTATACGAAATTTCGTTTATCTTATTCTAGGTAAAGGGGTTTTTTGTTTACAATAAATCATCCTATGGGAGGATTGGGCTTCAGGTAAGGTAAACCATTAATCACTTGATGTGAGGTAAACCAATGTCTTTCGCCAGGTTCTGATGCAATACAAATAATAATTTGAAGTTTTACACATGTTTTTTATACACTACACCACCACTGTGGTACAGGGTTTTATAACTATGTGCATTTTTTTTACACCGCTAAGAAGGAGACGAGGTAGACCCATTGATCTATGTCCGTCTGTCCGTCAGTCTGTCTGTCTGTCCATGTATTCTTGTACAAGGTACAGGTTGCATTTGTTGTCCGGATGTCACAAAATTTTGCACAATTCTTTGGTCCAAGGATGAACGTTATTGATTTTGAAAAAAATCGGTTCAAATTTGGATATAGCTCCCATATCTATCTTTCATCCGATGTGGCTTATTAAGGCTGTAGAAGCCACCATTTTCGCCCGATCTTTAAAAACTTTTGGATGAGATGTTCTTTTTGATGTTCCAATATGTGTGCAAAATTTTATAAAAACGGGTTCCGATCTTGATATAGCTCCCATATATATCTTTCATCCGATATGACCTATTAACGCTGTAAAAGCCACAATTTTAGTCTGATCGTGAGAAATTTTGCATGATATGTTTTTGTTTTTGATGTCCCAACACGTGTGCAGAATTTCATAAAAATCCGTTCAGATTTACATATAGCTTCAATATATATATGGACCGGATCTAGATATAGTTCCCATATATGTTTTCCATCCGATATGCCTTCTTAAGGCTATACGAGCCATAATTATACCTACCATCGAAGGATGGGGGTATATTCATTTTGTCATTCCGTTTGCAACACATCGAAATATCCATTTCCGACCCTATAAAGTATATATTGTAAAGGGTGATTTTTTTGAGGTTAGGATTTTCATGCATTAGTATTTGACAGATCACGTGGGATTTCAGACATGGTGTCAAAGAGAAAGATGCTCAGTATGCTTTGACATTTCATCATGAATAGACTTACTAACGAGCAACGCTTGCAAATCATTGAATTTTATTACCAAAATCAGTGTTCGGTTCGAAATGTGTTCATTCACCGTAACGTTGCGTCCAACAGCATCTTTGAAAAAATACGGTCCAATGATTCCACCAGCGTACAAACCACACCAAACAGTGCATTTTTCGGGATGCATGGGCAGTTCTTGAACGGCTTCTGGTTGCTCTTCACTCCAAATGCGGCAATTTTGCTTATTTACGTAGCCATTCAACCAGAAATGAGCCTCATCGCTGAACAAAATTTGTCAAAATTTGAACACATTTCGAACCGAACACTGATTTTGGTAATAAAATTCAATGATTTGCAAGCGTTGCTCGTTAGTAAGTCTATTCATGATGAAATGTCAAAGCATACTGAGCATCTTTCTCTTTGACACCATGTCTGAAATCCCACGTGATCTGTCAAATACTAATGCATGAAAATCCTAACCTCAAAAAAATCACCCTTTATATTCTTGATTAGCGTAAAAATCTAAGACGATCTAGATATGTCCGTCCGTCTGTCCGTCTGTCTGTTGAAATCACGCTACAATCTTTAAAAATAGATATATTGAGCTGAAATTTTCCACAGATTCTTTTTTTTGTCCATAGGCAGGTTAAGTTCGAAGATGGGCTATATCGGACTATATCTTGATATAGCCCTCATATAGACCGATCCGCCGATTTAGGGTCTTAGGACCATAAAAGCCACATTTATTGTCCGATTTTGCTGAAATTTGGGACAGAGAGTTGTGTTAGGCCCTTCGACATCTTTCGTTAATTTAGCTCAGATCGATCCAGATTTGGATATAGCTGCCATATAGACCGATCCTCCGATTTAGGGTCTAAGGCCCAAAAAAGCCACATTTATTATCCGATTTCGCTGAAATTTGGGACAGTGAGTTGTGTTAGGCCCTTCGACAGCATTCTTTAATTTGGTCAAGATCGGTTCAGATATGGATATAGCTGCCATATAGACCGATTTCTTGATTTATGGTTTTGGACCCATAAAATGCTCATTTGTTGTCCGATGTCGCCGAAATTTGGGACAGTGAGTTAAGTTAAGCCCCTTGACATACTTCTGCAATATCGCACAGATCGGTCCAGATTTGGATATAACTGCCATATAGACCGATATCTAGGTTTTAGGTTTTGGGTCCATAAAAGACGCATTTATAGTCCGATGTCGCTGAAATTTGAGACAGTGAGCTTGGTTAGGCTCTTCGACGTACATCTTCAATTTTGCTCAGATTGGTCAAGATTTGAATATAGCTGCCATATAGACCGATCTCTCGATTTAAGGTTTTGGGCCCATAAAAGATGCATTTACTGTCCGATTTCGCCGAAATTTGGGGCAGTGCTTTGTGTTAGGCTCTTCGACATTTTTATGCAACTTGGTCCAAATCGGTCCAGATTTGGATATAGCTACCATGTAGACCGATATATCGATTTAAAGTCTTGGCCCCATAAAAGGCGCATTTATAATCCGATTTCACTGAAATTTGACACAGTGACTTATGTTAGGCTTTTCGACATCCGTGTCGTATGTATTGGGTTGCCCAAAAAGTAATTGCGGATTTTTTAAAAGAAAGTAAATGCATTTTTAATAAGACTTAGAATGAACTTTAATCAAATATACTTTTTTAACACTTTTTTTCTAAAGCGAGCTAAAAGTAACAGCTGATAACTGACAGAAGAAAGAATGCAATTACAGAGTCACAAGCTGTGAAAAAATTTGTCAACGCCGACTATATGTAAAATCCGCAATTACTTTTTGGGCAACCAATAGTTGAGATCGGTTTATTTTTAGATATATAGCTAGTGTACATATTTGGATATAACTGATATGGGACATAAGGTACGAAATTTTCAGCGAATTTTGATGAAAGGTGGTTTACATATATACCCGAGGTTGTGGGTATCCAAAGTTCGGCCCGGCCGAACTTAACGCATTTTTACTTGTTTTTGTTTGATTTTTATACCCTCCACCATGGGCCATATCGGTCCATGTTTTGATATAGCTGCCATATAAACCGATCTTGGGTTTTGACTTCTTGAGCCTCTAGAGTGCGCAATTCTTATCCGATTTTGCACGACGTGTTTTGTTATGATATCCAATAACTGTGCCAAGTGTGGTTCGAATCGGTCCATAACCTGATATAGCTGTCATATAAATCGATCTTGGGTCTTGGCTTCTTGAGCCTCTATAGGGCGCAATTCTTATCCGATTGTAATGAAATTTCGCACGACGTGTTTTGTTATGATATCCAATAACTGTGGTAAGTATGATGCAAATCGATCCATAACCTGATATAGCTCCCATATAAACCGATCTTGGGTCTTGACTTCTTGAGCATCTAGGGGGCGCAATTATCGTCCGATTTGACTGAAATTTTCAACGTAGTGTTTTGGTATCCCTTCAACAACTGTGTTAGGAATGATTCAAATCTGTTCATGATCTAGTATAGCTGTCATATAAACCGATCTTGGATCTAGACTTCTTGAGCCAATTGATCGGGCAATTCTCATCCGCTTTGCCTGAAATTTTGTATGAGGTGTTTTGTTATGACTTCCAATAACTGTGCTAAGTATGGTGCAAATCGGTTCATAACCTCATATAAACCGATCTGGGATCTTGACTTATTGAACCTTATTGAACCGATTGACACAGAACAACTTCCTGACTAGATTAAGCCTCAGTACCCAAGCAGTGATGCCGGGAACATATAAAGATATTAACACTTTTAATCTTCGACCCACTTCTTATATATATAGGTACAGTAATCTAACAGTAAAGCAATACAGTAGTGGCCACAATTGGTGCCGCCACAATAAATTGTAAACGTACAGCATACTTTTAGGCATATAATATTTTAAAAGTTAAACTCAATTAAATTATTGGGTTGCCCAAAAAGTCATTGCGGATTTTTCATATAGTCGGCGTTGACAAATTTTTTCACAGCATGTGATTCTGTAATTGCATTCTTTCTTCTGTAAGTTATCAGCTGTTACTTTTAGCTTGCTCTAGAAAAAAAGTGTAAAAAAAGTATATTTGATTAAAGTTCATTCTAAGTTCTATTAAAAATGCATTTACTTTCTTTTAAAAAATCCGCAATTACTTTTTGGGCAACCCAATATGTTAACCGCAGAAAAGAATATGAATAAAATAGCAGTTTCGTTTTGCCTTAAGGCTAGTACTGACATCATTCGCAAAGAAAATAATTATTAAATTGTGAAATCCGAAGGACTCTATTCTTCGCCAGAACATAATGTGTTCGTATTTTTTTTATCATTTTTATACCCACCACCATAGGATGTGGGGTATATTCATTTAGTCATTCCGTTTGAAAGCGCCGACAAATCCATTTCCAAGCCTACTAAGTATATATATTTCGGATCGTCGTCAAATTGTAAGACAATTTAACGATGTCCATGTGTCTGTCCGTCCGACTGTTGTAATCACTCTACAGCTTTCAAAAATTGACATATTGAGCTGAAATTTGGCACAAATACGTCTATTTGCTGCACACAGGTTAAGTTCTTGAACGATCCAAATCGGACCATATTTGGATATCTGCTATATAGACCGATCCGCCGATAAAAGGTCTGAAGACCATAAAGCTTTATTTTTTATTCGATTTCGCTGAAACAGTGATTTGTTTTAAGGCTCCCCATATCCGACCCAAATATGGTTCAGACTACATTTAGATAAGGGTATTAGGCCCATAAAAGCTGTATTATTACCAGATTTCACTGAAATTTAAAACAGTGAGTTATTTTAAGCCTCCTAACATCCAACCTAAATATGATTCAGCTCAGGCTATATATTGTAGATATAGTTGCCATATAGACCGATCTGTCGATTCGCGGTCTGAAGCTCATAAAAACTTTATTTATTTTCCGATTTTGCTGAAATTTGAAATAGTAAGTTGTTTTATGACTCCCAACTTTCGACCTAAATATGGTTCAGATCGGACTATATTATGATATAGCTGTAATATAGACCGATCTTCCAATTTATTTCATAAATAGCGGATTAACTGCCTGATTTCGCTGAAACTTTTACTAGTGTTTTGTTAAGACTTCCAACAACTGTGCCAAGTATCGTCCAAATCGGTCAAGGACCTGATATAGGTCACATATAAACCCATCTCCGGAAGCCGCCATTTTTTGTCCGATTTGGCTGAAATTTTGCCCATTGTGTTCCGTTATGACTTCCAACCAAGTACGGTGTAAATCGGTCTATGTCGGTCTATGACCTTATATAGCTCCCATATAAACCGATCTCCCGATTTTACTTCCTGAATCCTGACAAACCCTAATTTTTGTCCGCTTTGGTTGAAATCGAGAATGTAGTTATGACTTTCAACTACTGTGCCAAGTACGATAGAAATCGGTCAAGAACCTTATATAGCTCCCATGTAAAACGATTTCCTGATTTGAATTCTTATTCCCCTGGAAGCCGCCATTTTTTTCCAATTTAGCTGAAATTTTGCGTATAGTGTTTCGTTATGACTTCCAAAAACTGTGCCAAGTACGGTGTAAATCGGTCTAAGTCGGTCAACGACCTTATATAGCTCCCATATGAACCGATCTCCCGATTTGACTTTCTCAGTCCTTTGGCCAAGTTCGGTCCAAATCGGTTTATAACCTGATATAGCTCCCATGTAAACCGGTCTCTCTATCATCTTTGTTCTGTTTCTAGAAGCTTTAGTTTTTGCTGGTTTGACAGAAGTTTGGTATGTAAAATAAAATTATGCCCTTCAACTAAATTTGTTTTGTGTAAATTTTTACAGAATCCATGATGGTGGGTTCCCAAGATTCGGCCGGGCCGAACTTAGGACGCTTTTACTTGATGATAATAAAAATTGGCATTTCTATTATTAGGTCAGATATTTATATAGCAGCCCTTGTTAGTAGGAGATCAACGCCTTCTCTGAGGTTGGCACTATCTGCATCGTTTGGGTGCCGTGCCAAAGAGAGGTAAGGGGGAACAAGAGCGCAGAAGACTTGGCTATAAGGACCAATGGACTGTCTTTAATAGACATGATGTATGCAAAGGCTTTCAGGGAGACTCAATCTGAGTTAATGGCATGGCCGATGATTGCGCATATAGTACTGTCAAACAGTGAAAAGGTCGGAAGGAACGAGAAAATCCTGTGGGGGAATCCGGATCGACAAGGCTATTACTGAAACGAAGAAGGAAATAGGTTAGAGTAGCTTTCGATATCATTACGAGACACATAGAACTATGGGCGTACTTATGAAGAATAAGTGCGGCAAGTGAAGACAGCTTGCGGATAAGATGGTGAGACGTTGGATGATTTCCTGTGCCAATACCCGGTTTAGCGTCTAACATACTTCGGCACGTAGTAGCGAATATGACTTGAACCAACTATGGGGCATAAAATGGACTACGATTGAGGACTTTGTGAACAGCTAGAAATTACTACTGGAAATTACTGGTGTTTAAAAAGCACAATAACCCGATTACTGGGTTAGAAGTTTTCCATAGGGCGGGAAATACTACTCACCCTCTTCTTCAATCTAACCTAACCTGTAAAAATATTTCGAGAATATGCTCCTTCCTATGATGGATGGATATTATTTTTACATAAAACACTACGCCTGGATATAGAATTAAACTAATTTTTATTTCCCTCATCTTCCGGGTTAGCGATGACCTTTGATGCTCTAGAATATCTTACACCTCATTTATTCAATTTGAAAGAAAGTATCTACAATAATACACAAAGATATAAATAACAATTTCACTTATTTATGGGTAAACATAAAAATTATTAAAATTACTTTCGCCGAATAAAAAAGTACATACATTTGCATGTCTTCCGTCATGTGGTTGACAAAACAATGTCATAATCTAAATAAATTTATGCATACTCAAACACAAACACAACACACACACACGCGCCCATCTACTACACATGCAGCTAAATATTTTAATGGAAAAATTTGTTTTAGTATTTGTTGTAGTTAAACAAATACAGACTGTATGTCGTCAAAAGCAATTGGTAGGCAGACTGTCCCGGAGGCCAGCACTTAATCAAATTCTTAAATCTGGAGTGAAAAAAACTCAAATAAAGAATAACAAATGTAAAAATAACACCACACAGCAACTGTCAAATAATGTGAACGCATAATTAGTTGCGAATTTCTATGGGCAACACCAGCAAGGCTCATTAAAACATCCACCACACGATCCGTCAGAATGATGCCATCCCCATGGGCACCCCTTAAACAAAATGTATTCATAACACTGCAGTGACCACAACAAATAACAAGTGTCACATATCACACCGGGATGGGGAATCATACCTCCCTTCATAGTGAACTGTGATAATTGAATAACAGCATGTAACCCAGCAAACATTAGTCAAGCAATGGCAGACGATGCAATCGCTGAGGGACCCCACCTCTTACCACAGTTTTCATAAACGTTACGAGTTTCTCTAGAGCGCACAACAAGCCGGTTACTGGCTTAGGTATATTGTCCATAGTGGTATGGGGCGGATTTATATCGGCACCCTAACCTCTCGGTATTGGATGCACCGATTAAATCGAAAATTTTTTTGCACCCTTCTGGTAACCTGAAACTTAAGGATTACCGTACCCTTAGTGAACGCCATACCCACGAAACCCCCCAAATTGACATGTAGCTCGATCAGGACAACATGTGTGTCAAATGAAAGTTAATAAAAAGTAGAGTATGAATCCGATATAAACATTTGGCTCTAAGCATCAGGGGGATCGTCTCATCAAAAAGTCCCTACAGGATATGCTTACCGATGGTGGCAATATGGGTATCAAATGAAAGGTATTTAGGAGCAGAGACGAATTTGGTACAAATTATTAAGTGTCTCAGGGTCGCCTATTATTGCTACAATATGGGTATCAATGCAAGGTATTTAAAGGTTAGGTTAGGTTTATTTGGAAGTCTACCATCAGACCCATTTAGACGTTTTCGTCCATTGTGATACCACAGAAATAGGAAATGCCTTCTAGTTCGTACCGTTAATGCCTTCTAGTTCGTACCGTTGAACCAACTTGCGAATGTTCGCACATGCTAAATCAGACAACTAATCAAGGAAATGAAAACCTTAAATGGAATTTCTTCTGACTGCCAGTGTGGGACATACACACAACAGATGTTCTAAAGTCTATTCTTCCTCGACGTCCTCACACCATCTGCAGAAGTCGATAAATGCAACATTCAGTCTGTCAGCATGCTTTCCGATCAAACAGTAACTTGTCATGACGAACACAATAACTGAGATATTTGTTCTAGCCACCGACAGCAAAGCGGTAGACTTCTTCAGTCAAGATGATTCCACATAATTTTGGAGTCACTTTGTGACCATCTGTCAGTGGTTGTTTTTCGGCCCTGATCCTGAAGACTTAGCTAACACGTGACTAGAATCATACCCACAGATTCCAGTTTCCCTGGAATGCCCAAGGTAGCTCAAAGTCTCACAAGATTGTCTGCTCTACATTTCCCTCGGATACCTCAGTGGACCGGTATCCAGAACAGGTGAATTTTGAACTTTTCAGCCATCTCGTTGAGAGATCTGAGACGGACGAAGGCGGTTTTTGAATTGCCCAGAGATTTAATGATTGCCTGGCAATCGGAGAAGATATTTATGCGCTTTCAGTAAATGAAACATTCTCTCCTCCACAGCACGAAAATGGACATTTTGGAATCACCTTTATGGCCCTCCATCCCACTGGTATATGCGACATGCTGTAATGAGGCTTTTTTTTGTTGTTGTTCGAGTTTCAGTTAATTTTCCAATTTTTTTTTCTTATTTTGATTGGCCGAGAATTTCTTATTTTCTCTTTGAGGATTTTAATTTCCTTTTTGTTTTGTAATTTCATTGATATTTCCAAGACTTCTTTTGCCTTTTAAAATTTCCTTTTTTTCCCATCATTACTTAAATTTAATTGTCCGATCTAATTTGCTATGAAATTCTGTTTGGAAATAGTTTTCTTATCAGAATATTTCCTCTTCTGCTAAATCTTAAATAGAAGTTGCCTAATTTTAGTTAAAAAAATATTGAAAAGTCGGCAGAACACACGGTGGCAATCCTTTTTTCTGCTTTTGTTTATATAGGCCTATCGGATTACCAACAATCGATTGCAGGCTATTATCAGCTGCGTGCAAATAAATTCTCCCTCTCTTCTATTTGGAATCTGCAACCAATAGGCTTCGATCAATGAGCTTGCAGATTTATACTTCCTTTTGTTTCATCACCTCAAGGCGTACAGTCGAATCAGAAGTTTATTACTGTGCCAAAACGTACATTACTTTGCCAAAACCTGCAGTGTATTTTTTTATATACACATTTTTTTAACGGTGTCTGAATTAATCAAAGAATCAGACAAAACTTCGGTTAAATTACACGCCAATCTGCCTGGAAACGTGCTCAGTGTTTTGTGTCCACTAAACGAAGGCAAATTTTGTTATTTAATAACATCACCAGACATCATAAGCTTGCCTATACATTTATTGCAAAATCACACTTGTCTCCCACTCCTCACGATAGTATAGAAGATATCTTAGTAGACCACCCTTGCCACAGCCTATACTTGGCGAGGTGGAGAGGAGTGGGGACAACATATATTTCTTGTGCATTGGAAAGAAGACCGAGCCATCAATTTTCATATGAATAACAAGAGCCATTTAAAGTGAAGCAGGAGTTTGTACATCATAGAACAAAAAATACACCAAAAAGTCTAAGACAATTCCTTAACAAACGACCCTATCAGCAGCATTGGTTTTTAAAAAAAAAGGCATTTCAAGTGGCAGCCAATCAATTCCCCTTGTTTTGAAAGCGGCACTGTATGAGAGGATTCAACATCAAAAGAATGAAACGAAAATATAATCTTAAGCCTAAGTATAATTTTATAAATTAAATTTATTTTTTTTATATATTTTTTTATGCTATCATAATTCTAAAGTCCAAAATTTTTTATAGGAAAATTTAGAAAATATCAAACATTTGATTAGGCATGTTATAAATTTTTGCCTACCCCTAATACATTCAGCTTTCTGTCAAAGTCAAAACGCTTACAAATAGCCACAAGAAAATAATTACAAATATGCATGGGAATGATCTTCAAGCACACCAACTGGTTTTTGATCATCATTAGCACGCGGTCATGAAGTTGTAGCATCAAACTCAAACCTCATTAATACGCCTACAACTTAATTATCACCTCATACATCGAACATTCCTGAAGGCCTTCAACGAATCTTGGATGCAGCGGTGAGTACAAACAAAGATCAATGAATTTTGTTGCTATTAGTGTTTTTTGTTAGACCTTCCAAAGAGCAATGGAAGAAAAAAAAAACCCAAGGGACAATTTGTTTGATATGAAACAAAAGTAAAAACAAAAACGAATCAAGTGTTTGATGTTTCCGTAATTTAGTTCCGATTCAAAGAGCTATTTTAAAAAGCGATGAGTAGGGTTGCCATGATAAATTAATTCAATTTGCCAAGAATTTATTTAAAGAAAAATTTACTATATATATGTGCCTTAAAGAAAAATATTATTAATATATGTTTAAAATTTGCCTATTTCATAAGTTTTGCTAAGTATTTTGTTAGGTTTATAGAAATGAATTTTCCAATTAGAATCCATATTGGTTATTAAATTTGACTAGTTTTAATTTTTCTAATCAGATTTTTTTTGTTTTTTGAGTTAAATAATTTTTATGGGATGAATAAATTGCTATGTATACATTCTAATATGAATTGCTAAAGAACGAGTCTCGTTTTCATATAAATGTGGTAATGTGTGATAAGGGGTAGGTTGTATAAGGGGTCCTGAAATGAAGCTCGACCAGGACAATAGGTAAGGGAGGGTCAAGATGAGCAGATCTCGAAACACCTGAGATCTGGAAATATCGAATGGAGGTTTCAATTTCTAAAGATGGGGTTAATTTGTTTGTTTCCTTATATACATTTTGTTGAAATAGCCCGGTTTAGTAGAAAAAGGGAGTCTACAATAATTTTCTGTCAGAGACGGTTTTGTGTGAGAATGGACGAGAACCCCCCCACAATCCCGACTGAAGCTAGTTTTCAATGGCTCCCGCAGTCCAGGTTCACCAAAACCATTATGGTAAAAACACCCTACCATCGGCAACTAAAATTCCCCTCATATTTTGACATCTAATGAGGACCTTGTTAGGCAAAGTTGCATAGAGTTTTTGAAGTTCCATTACAGAAATGGCGCCCAACGTGGGGCAGATCGATGCATTTTTATGCTATTTTGCGCCCTAAACCAATATTTAGACTTCCAAAAGGATAAGGTATATAGTGAAGAATGGTTTAGTGTTTGATGTGGGAATACATTTCTAGGACTAATCTGGACTTTCAACCACTTGAGGACTTCAGGTTCGAGTAAGTTGACCGTGCGGTTTCTTTAATGACTTTCCCATTTTAGGCATTTATATTCAGACTTCTCCTGCGTACCTTGTTTTTTATTTGTGCTAGAAAATTTTTGACTTATATTAACTTCGGGCTGAGTTATCGGAACCATACATTTATTTGGAAAACATTTTCTAGCTGTTTGCAAGTAAATGTCCAATAAATGTGTGGGAGTTATAAGAGAAGAAATTTGTTCCGGTTTGCCATTAGTTTGTGTAACCAAATTACCTTTTCTGGCACAGCAATAGCCATGTTTTGTTTTTTTACCACGTCTCCATTCGATTATTCCTCTATTTCAAATGAAATTTTGAAAATAGAAATTAAAGCAAAAGTGAATAAATTGTTAAAAAGCATATAAAAATAAACATCATAAAATAAATTTAGACACGGAAATAATTAAAAATAGATAAACTAAAATTAAAAAAAATTAGTTAACAAAAAAAATGACTAATAAGTTAAATAAAATTTAATAAAAATACAAACTATAAAATATTCCCTTATCCACATCCACATTATATGAAAACGTAAAACAGATTTATTGTTTTATTATCACAATTTTATTTTTTTTTAATACAGGAATACTATACGAACATCTCGAATAGTATTCGTTAAGATCTTACAATTTTGAGTAAGTTTATTAGAAAATTGGGAAAGAGAAATGTCGTTGTTAAGGTCACCTCCGCCTTCCGCTTCTGGGACTAATGACTCTATTTGTCTAATATGTAAAGAAGGTCTGTTTGAAAGCCAAGACTGCATTTTTATTTCACAATGTGAACATGCGTTTCATCGGAGCTGTATGGAAAAGACTCCATCTAATTCGATGGAATGTCCCATATGCAAACGTCCATGTGAGTTATCGGATTTTCGTCCTTTGAATCTCCCGTCTCAAGATCCCCGAACCATTCATAATGATTCGGCAGACCCTTCTACAATGCCTCTTCAGACTTCGAGGTCGGAAACTACTAGTTCCCGTGGTAGGGGTCGCGGTGCTTTTGCGAAGCAGTATAACACGAGGAGCTCAAGTAAGAATCTTACTCCGGACACGAATCAGTTACAATTACCAGATATGGCGGATATTTTGAACGGTCAGGGGGAGAATAATACTGCCTCTAGGGCTAATTTGGGCAATAACCAGGGTACCCATAGTCTTCCTAGTCGAAATACGCCACGACGTACAGGTATTATGAATGATATGGTAGACTATGCTAGGTTGAGTCACATGATTGAGTCTAGCTTGACTAGAATACTACAAAATCTCAATATGAATCCGAATTCAAACACTGTTCATCCCAATACGACCCTGCCTTCCGTCCCAAATCAATATACACATCCCCGGAATGATACAGAGGCTCAAGGACATTTAAGGAATTTATCTCCAATGACGAATTTTTCTCTTGGGACCGATAGAATTGCTTCCATTATTAAGAATTGGAACCTTCAGTTCGACGGTTCTGCTCAAGGACTTGACGTAGAGGAGTTTTTATATAGGGTTAAACTGCTCACTGCTGACAATTTCGATGAGGATTACACTATTGTATGTAAACATCTCAATGTGCTTTTGACCGGTAAGGCGCGGGAATGGTTCTGGCGTTACCGCAAGCAGGTTCCCTCCGTTGTTTGGGAGGATTTCTGTGCCGCTATCCGCTACCAGTACAAGGATTTCAAATCCGATTCGGATATTCGCGAGGAGCTTAGGAATAGAAAGCAGAGGCTCGGGGAGAACTTTGAGTCATTCTATGATTCCGTTTCATCGATTTTAGATCGATTGAGTACACCTATCCCAGAGACTGAACTGATTGAGATCGTTAAGAGGAATTTGCGTCCAGAGATCAGACACGAATTGTTGTATGTGCCCATATTTTCGATCGCACATCTGCGAAAATTAATCCAAATGCGTGAGAATTTGTTAAATGATGAGGGTTGCCGACGTCAACTGGCGAACAAGGCTGCAAACATTCAATACCCTCGTAGAAATGTGGCGGAAATTGAGTTGTTGAATGATCCTGTTGCCGATTTGGAATCGGAGAGTGGTTTTGATGTTGATGCTATAGTAAACCCCTCATCTTCGCATAAATGTTGGAACTGCCAAGAGGCAGGACACTTTTGGGAGGACTGCATTAAGGAGAGGACCGTTTTCTGCTACGGCTGCGGGGCTAGGAATACCTACAAACCCAGTTGTGTTAAATGCAGTACGAGAAAGCTTTTCGTCCCGAAAATCTCTAACCCTCCACATGTTCCAAAAAACTAGTAATGAATCCTCTTGGGGATGATGTGCCAGGGCACCAACCTGATTTGACCTTTTCAGATAATTCGCCACCAAAAGTGACTGTTCTTAAAAGAATTATACCCGGAGATGACGGCCACCAGATCTTCCCCGTACGTCCTCTCAGACCATACCATCAAAGATGGGCGGATTATTTAGCCAGAAGGGATTTAATTTTTAATGTAGATTCTGCTTATTCACAACCAATTCGAAAACCGAAGAGGTCTACCATTCGGCTTCGTCGTTTTCACAGGCAGAGACGATTTTCGTCCAAATATAGAATTTCGAGCATAGTCAATGATCCACAGGACCAGAGACTATACGCTAAAGTTGAATTTTTGGATTTTGTTGAGCTTGGTTTGTTAGATACCGGTGCAAATGTAACCTGTATAGGTTCTGATTTAGCACTGGCCGATTTTTCTCGATATCATCAATTTTGTGACCTGAGGTCCTTTGTGAAGACAGCCGATGGAGCCCGCCAGAAGGTACTAGGTTATTTGGATGTCGACGTTTCATTTAGAAACAAATTACATCGTCTGAAGATATTAATCGTCCCTTCATTGAATCAGCGTTTGATATTAGGATTAGATTTCTGGAAGAAATTTAATCTTGCCCCTGACATTTTCGAGTCAATTATTCTGTCCGGTTCGTCCGAGCATAAAAATATGTCCGTTGTCCTGTCCAATTTGTCCGCATTTAAGTCCGAATTGTCGTATGATATTTCTATTAAAAAAGAATCAAATGATTCACCCTTCCAACAATTTCCGCTTACTCCAGTCCAACTTCAGCAATTAGAAGCTGTTAAAACTTTATTTCCAAATTTTGAAAAACAAGGGTTGGGGAAAACCAGCTTAATTAAGCACGAGATTGACGTTGGCAATGCAAAGCCCGTCAAGCAAAGGTTTTATCCAGTTTCTCCAGCTGTGGAGGAACTGATGTACAAAGAGATCGATCGAATGTTGGCTTTAGGAGTTATTGAACCATCTACCTCTTCATGGAGTTCTCCCATGAGATTGGTTGTAAAACCAAACAAAGTCCGCCTGTGCCTTGATGCCAGGAAATTAAATGCCGTCACAAAGAAAGACGCGTATCCGCTACCAAGCATAGAGGGAATTTTTTCGCGCTTGCCCAAGGCAAATCTAATATCAAAGCTAGATTTAAAAGATGCGTTTTGGCAGATCGGCCTAGCCGATGAGGCAAAACCTCTAACGGCATTCACTGTCCCTGGCAGACCACTGTACCAGTTTGTGGTTATGCCATTCGGACTGTGTAATGCCCCGCAAACAATGTGCCGATTAATGGACGAATTGATACCTTCAGACCTGCGAAATTGTGTATTTGGTTACCTAGACGACCTTATCATTGTTTCAGAGGACTTTGCTTCACACTTGTCAGTTTTAGTGAGGATATCCGAGGAATTCAGACGTGCGAACTTGACCATTAATGTTACAAAAAGTAATTTTTGTGTTACGGAGGTCAAATACCTTGGATTTTTGATAGGACATGGTGGTCTAAGAACTGATCCAGATAAGATTGAGTCTATTCTCTCATGGCCAGTACCCAGGAATCTGAGACAGGTGCGCGGCTTTCTCGGCTTATCTGGATGGTACCGTCGATTCATCGAGAATTTTTCCTCGAAGGTCTTTTCAATTACGGAGCTTCTGTCTACGAAGAAAAGGTTCGTGTGGACTCCAGAAGCTGACAAGGCTTTTCGAGATATTAAGGTTCACTTGACGACTGCTCCTATTTTAACCAACCCCGACTTTTCGAAAAAGTTTTACATCCACTGTGATGCAAGCGATTTTGGAATCGGAGCGGTGTTAGTACAATTGGATGATAGTGGCGAGGAAAAACCCATAGCTTATATGTCGAAGAGGCTTAATTCCGCACAGCGGAATTACAGCGTGACCGAGCGAGAGTGCTTAGCCGCGGTGGAGGCGATAAAGAAATTTCGCTGCTACGTTGAGCTTCAGGAATTCGAGGTCGTAACAGATCATTCGAGTTTACTGTGGCTCATGAAGCAGCGCGATTTGACCGGAAGGCTTGCTCGATGGGTATTCAAGCTCCAGGGCTACAAGTTTACTTTCAGCCACAGAAAAGGGAAAGAAAACGTTGTGCCAGACGCTTTGTCACGAATTCCTTGTGATGATGTGTCTGGTATTATGTTTTCTGAGCCGGAAATTGACCTTAATTCCCCCAGTTTTTTCGACTCAGATTACCAAGGCGTTAAGGATAGGATATTGGGTAATGAGTCCAAGTATCCAGATCTTAGGGTTATAGATCAGTACGTATATATCAGAACCGAACACTATACTGGGGACAGGGAACAAGAGGAGAATGCCTGGAAGTTATGGGTTCCGACAGGACTGAGACCAGGTCTTATTTCTCGTTTTCATAGTTCTCCTACGGCTTGCCATGGGGGTATACAGAAGACACTAGAGTTGATTAGGAGAAATTTCTACTGGCCCGGCTTGGTTAGGGACGTAAGGGAATTTATTCGGCAGTGCGAGATCTGTAAGACTACTAAGGCCCCGAATCAGATGATGACACCTTTAATGGGCAAGCAGACTTCTTCCTTGCGACCATTTCAACGCTTGTACGTGGATCTTTTGGGTCCATACCCGCGTAGTAAAAGTGGAAATATAGGAATTCTGATTGTCCTTGACCACTTTTCGAAATTCCACTGGTTATTCCCTATGAAGATGTTTACCTCTGCTCCTATACAGGACTTTTTGATGAGACAGATATTCCATGTGTTTGGAGTACCTGAGGTGTTGGTCAGCGATAATGGTTCACAATTTAGATCCAATGAATTCAATGCCTTTTTAACATCTTTTGGTGTGAACCATGTCTATACTGCTGTATACTCCCCGCAGTCCAATGCGTCGGAACGCGTAAACCGCTCGATAATTGCGGGGATTCGATCTTTCTTGAAAGATGACCAACGGCTTTGGGATGAGAACTTGAGCGTTATAAGCTGCGCTCTCAGGAACTCCATCCATCAGGCTATTAAATACTCCCCTTATCATGCCCTCTTTGGTATCGACATGATCACTCATGGTTCCTCATACGGGCTACTTCGAAACCTTGGCATGATAGACGAACCATTGAATGTTTTGTCCAGAGATGATCAGTTGAAACTGCTCCGAAGTGCTATCCGAAAGCATATTTCCGAAGCCTATGACCGCAACCAGCGTACGTATGATCTAAGAGCTCGTCCAATTTCATTTGAAATAGGTCAGGAAGTTTTTAGGCGAAATTTTGCACAAAGTAGTGCCGAAAAGAATTTCAACGCTAAGCTGTCTCCCCTTTTTATTAAGGCAAGGATTAAGGAGAAGCTCGGTAGGCATTATTATGTTTTAGAGGATATGGACGGGAAGGTCCTTGGTACATTCCACGCAAAGGACATTCGTCCTTAGTGTTTACCCTCCAAATTATATTTCATCCTGTGAGGATAATATTACTTGGTTTGTAATGAGGTTTTTTTTTGTTGTTGTTCGAGTTTCAGTTAATTTTCCAATTTTTTTTTCTTATTTTGATTGGCCGAGAATTTCTTATTTTCTCTTTGAGGATTTTAATTTCCTTTTTGTTTTGTAATTTCATTGATATTTCCAAGACTTCTTTTGCCTTTTAAAATTTCCTTTTTTTCCCATCATTACTTAAATTTAATTGTCCGATCTAATTTGCTATGAAATTCTGTTTGGAAATAGTTTTCTTATCAGAATATTTCCTCTTCTGCTAAATCTTAAATAGAAGTTGCCTAATTTTAGTTAAAAAAATATTGAAAAGTCGGCAGAACACACGGTGGCAATCCTTTTTTCTGCTTTTGTTTATATAGGCCTATCGGATTACCAACAATCGATTGCAGGCTATTATCAGCTGCGTGCAAATAAATTCTCCCTCTCTTCTATTTGGAATCTGCAACCAATAGGCTTCGATCAATGAGCTTGCAGATTTATACTTCCTTTTGTTTCATCACCTCAAGGCGTACAGTCGAATCAGAAGTTTATTACTGTGCCAAAACGTACATTACTTTGCCAAAACCTGCAGTGTATTTTTTTATATACACATTTTTTTAACGGTGTCTGAATTAATCAAAGAATCAGACAAAACTTCGGTTAAATTACACGCCAATCTGCCTGGAAACGTGCTCAGTGTTTTGTGTCCACTAAACGAAGGCAAATTTTGTTATTTAATAACATCACCAGACATCATAAGCTTGCCTATACATTTATTGCAAAATCACACTTGTCTCCCACTCCTCACGATAGTATAGAAGATATCTTAGTAGACCACCCTTGCCACAGCCTATACTTGGCGAGGTGGAGAGGAGTGGGGACAACATATATTTCTTGTGCATTGGAAAGAAGACCGAGCCATCAATTTTCATATGAATAACAAGAGCCATTTAAAGTGAAGCAGGAGTTTGTACATCATAGAACAAAAAATACACCAAAAAGTCTAAGACAATTCCTTAACAAACGACCCTATCAGCAGCATTGGTTTTTAAAAAAAAAGGCATTTCAAGTGGCAGCCAATCAATTCCCCTTGTTTTGAAAGCGGCACTGTATGAGAGGATTCAACATCAAAAGAATGAAACGAAAATATAATCTTAAGCCTAAGTATAATTTTATAAATTAAATTTATTTTTTTTATATATTTTTTTATGCTATCATAATTCTAAAGTCCAAAATTTTTTATAGGAAAATTTAGAAAATATCAAACATTTGATTAGGCATGTTATAAATTTTTGCCTACCCCTAATACATTCAGCTTTCTGTCAAAGTCAAAACGCTTACAAATAGCCACAAGAAAATAATTACAAATATGCATGGGAATGATCTTCAAGCACACCAACTGGTTTTTGATCATCATTAGCACGCGGTCATGAAGTTGTAGCATCAAACTCAAACCTCATTAATACGCCTACAACTTAATTATCACCTCATACATCGAACATTCCTGAAGGCCTTCAACGAATCTTGGATGCAGCGGTGAGTACAAACAAAGATCAATGAATTTTGTTGCTATTAGTGTTTTTTGTTAGACCTTCCAAAGAGCAATGGAAGAAAAAAAAAACCCAAGGGACAATTTGTTTGATATGAAACAAAAGTAAAAACAAAAACGAATCAAGTGTTTGATGTTTCCGTAATTTAGTTCCGATTCAAAGAGCTATTTTAAAAAGCGATGAGTAGGGTTGCCATGATAAATTAATTCAATTTGCCAAGAATTTATTTAAAGAAAAATTTACTATATATATGTGCCTTAAAGAAAAATATTATTAATATATGTTTAAAATTTGCCTATTTCATAAGTTTTGCTAAGTATTTTGTTAGGTTTATAGAAATGAATTTTCCAATTAGAATCCATATTGGTTATTAAATTTGACTAGTTTTAATTTTTCTAATCAGATTTTTTTTGTTTTTTGAGTTAAATAATTTTTATGGGATGAATAAATTGCTATGTATACATTCTAATATGAATTGCTAAAGAACGAGTCTCGTTTTCATATAAATGTGGTAATGTGTGATAAGGGGTAGGTTGTATAAGGGGTCCTGAAATGAAGCTCGACCAGGACAATAGGTAAGGGAGGGTCAAGATGAGCAGATCTCGAAACACCTGAGATCTGGAAATATCGAATGGAGGTTTCAATTTCTAAAGATGGGGTTAATTTGTTTGTTTCCTTATATACATTTTGTTGAAATAGCCCGGTTTAGTAGAAAAAGGGAGTCTACAATAATTTTCTGTCAGAGACGGTTTTGTGTGAGAATGGACGAGAACCCCCCCACAATCCCGACTGAAGCTAGTTTTCAATGGCTCCCGCAGTCCAGGTTCACCAAAACCATTATGGTAAAAACACCCTACCATCGGCAACTAAAATTCCCCTCATATTTTGACATCTAATGAGGACCTTGTTAGGCAAAGTTGCATAGAGTTTTTGAAGTTCCATTACAATGCTAATGCAAGCAGAGTATATCTCCCTTAACCCCGGAGCCACACTTACGAACACTGCTTATAATTCAACCGGTCTATACAATCTCTGGCTTCGGAATATATCCTACCGTAAAAGGTTTCGAGGAGAAGCTTCAGATTTTTCCTCCATGGAGTTGCAGAATTCCACCCAGAATTTGTTTCGAGCCTTTCTCAGCTCGCCTTTGTATTTTCTTACTTCAGCCTTTGAGACGTCCTAGTCGGGAGACACCATTGTGGCTTTTGTCCTATTAATGAGCTTTCTGCAACCCTTCTTTAGACCAACCAGTTCTGGGATCCACCATGATGGTCGCTGTTCGGCCTTTTTTGGCTCTAGCACATGCTGACACAAGCGAGTTATTCAGACTTGTTGAGGACAGCCGAAGCTCAGTACGAATACTGAATGTCTTCGATCGCCACCAGCCTTATCTACTATACCAATCTTCCAGTCGGTGGATCAAAAATTGGAATTCTAGTTCCTTAGTCTTCCACGAGGTCACCGTAGCGCAGAGATTAACATCTCCACCTATGATGCTGAACGCCTGGGTTCGAAAAAATTGAATGGATATATCTTATATATAAAAATCAATTTGCGTTCGTTTGTAGGTTTGTTTTTTTGTTTGTTTGTATGTTTGTGTGTTCCTTATAGACTCAGAAACTGCTGAACCGATTTTCTTGAAATTTTCACAGATGGTGCATAATGCTCCCGTGGTAAAAATAGGGTACTAATTTTTTTTTAGTACCCTAATTTTTAGAAACGACAGATCTCAGAGATGGGTGGTGCGATTGAAGCGAAATTTTGTGTGCTTTAATATAGTATATAATACGGATGGGATACCTAGGGTGCCGCCCCACCCCAAGACCTGCCAAACATATATTTAGACCAATCACGACAATATGGGACTCAAATGAAAGGTATTTAGGATAAAAAACGTATCTGATATCCAATTGTCGAACCAAGTGCTAGGGGGACCACCCCAAGCCCCAAAATACCCCTAAATCGGAAGTTTTTATATCCAAATATGAGACCAAGTGTTTGGGGGCCGCCTCTCCCCAAAAACCTCCCCCAAAGGGGACACATTTACGACCATAGCCACATGGGGCTCAAATGAAAGGTCTTTGGGAGTAAAGCACAAATCTGATATCAATACTCGGGAAAAGTGTCTATAGGGCCACACCACCCCCACAACACCACCTCACCCCCACAACACCACCCCATCCCCACAACACCACCCAAATAGTAAGTATGTGCTTTTTTTGCAATATGAGGCTCAAATAAGAGGGTTTTTAGAGTGGAACACGAATCCGATATATATTTTCAAGGCCAACTCACTGAGTGGCCGCCCATACCCCAAGCCGGTCATGTTTGCCGACTATGGAAATATGAGCTCAAATTAAAGGTATTTGGGAGTAGACCACGTATCTGATATCAACATTAGAGACCAACTGTCTAGGGAACGTCCCACCACCATAACAACCCCAAAATAGGACGCATTTACTCACCAAGACATGTTTGCGTCTTAAAGAGAGTGGAACTAAATATTTATAGTTTTAAGGGCCAATACCCCGAACCGGACATATTTGCTGACTTTTGCAATAAGGAGTTTTAATGAGATTTGAAAACGAATTTGATATCCAATTTTGAGGCCAATGGCAATATGGGGTTCAAATAAATGATATATAGATATATGAGAATAGAGCATGTTGCTGATATATTTTCCGGGCTTAGAGTTTGGGAGACCACCCCAATCTCCAAAACACCCCTAAATCGGCCATATTTACCGACCATGTCAATGTGGAGCTTAAATGAAAGGTATTGGGGGGTAGAGCAAGAATTGATACCCACTTTCGGGACCAA
This sequence comes from Stomoxys calcitrans, assembly GCF_963082655.1. Taxonomy (NCBI): domain Eukaryota; kingdom Metazoa; phylum Arthropoda; class Insecta; order Diptera; family Muscidae; genus Stomoxys; species Stomoxys calcitrans. The sequence continues at coordinate 171,335,155 of NC_081553.1, forward strand.
TTTTCTGGGGGTCAACCCCTTTCCCAAAATACCCCACAAGCAGCAATTTTTTAGGGACCATCGCAACATGGGGCTCAAATAAAGGTATTTGGGAGTAGAATACGAATTTGATATCCAAATGTATTAAGGGCATCACCCCTTCCCCAAAACACCCCGCAAAGGGTAAACATTTTTCGACCATGTGGTATTTAAGATTAGAAAACGAATTTGATAACCTATTTTGGGCCATGTGTTTGGGGGACTCCTCATCGTGTAAACTTCCCTAAACCAATGGCAATATGGGGTTTAAATAAATGGTTTTTGAAAGAAGAGCACGATGCTGATATTTTTGCAGGGTCAAGTGCCTGGGGAAGCACCTCACCCCCTAAAAACACCCCTAAATCAGATATCATGAGAGTAGCGGGCTGAAATAAAGAATTTTAAGAATGGAGTACCCCTTACATCCGAACTTAAATTCGTAGACCTATAAAGATCATATGGGATTCAGATAAAGGCTCTTATATTGTTAAACAATTAGTCAAGCGATATACTGTTTTCGTAGCATGGCATTTCACTAAAAGCTCTTTAATTGTCGAAAATAAATATTCCAAGGAAAATTTTGTTCCATATAAAGTAAAAGAAGGCTCAGCGGAGCGGGCCCGGGTCAGGTAGTCTGCTATAAAGACCAATATTTTGTTCGTCAAAATTTAATAGTGAAATATGTATTAGACCACTCAATGTCCGTGCCGAATTGGGGTGCTTAGGTTATCCAATTTTCGCCGGATTGTGACGAAATGGGATTTATATATATCGAAATTAATGCCTTTTTACTTGTTTACCAGTTCCATATAGGTGTATAAACCTTATTTAATATTGTCGTAATGTTCATTATTTCCGATTACAAAATTTCACTGGGTTGCGTTTGATCACTGATCTGTTAACAGTGGCAATCACGTTAGCGACCACATACTTCGCATTACGTTCACCAGCTGATGGACCCTAGTTAAACGGTCACAATATAGTTGTCGACACAGTGGTATACGTATGCATCACCTCTCATTTCTAAATTGGCCTGTAGAGTGTGCCAACCTTTTCACATTCATTCCATGCCCATTCGGATGTTCATTCATATGTTGGTGGCTTTGTTAGGTGAGCTTCTGTTGTCTAACGTCCCACAATAAATTATTTGTTCCGAGCCATTAAACATCATTAGTTGGAGTACGTGCATTGTGCATATGTGTCTCGGTTTAATTTAATTATGCCAAACAACATTGCTTTTTACAATGGTATTTATGAATTCATTTGTCTAACTATTTGCCTATTTGTTGTTGAAATTTTTCTGTTTACATTTTTTAATAAAATGGGTGTTAATTAATGTGTTAAATTACAAAAAAAAAAAAAACACCTTTTCAACTACTTAAAAATAAGAGATGTTGATAAACGGTTACGACATGAAAGTCAATGCTGCTATCTTATCTTGCAGAGTCTTGTGGAAATTAAGTGCTGATGATGAGCAGAATTGTAAAGGATACTTGAAATGTAAAAAATAAATTGAAGTGAATGACCTTGAAATAAAGCAAATTTTGCAATTTAATAAAGACAAGGTAGTCTTTATGTTGGTTGCCTTAAAAATAAGTTTCTTTTATACCCACCACCGATGGATCGGCCTATATTCATTTTCTCATTCCGTTTGGAACACATCGATATATCCATTTCCGATCTTATAAAGTATATATATTCTTGATCAGCGTAAAAATCTAAGACGATCTAGCCATGTCCCTCCGTCTGTCTGTTTAAGTCACGCTACAGCCTTTAAAAATGGAGATATTGAGCTAAAACTTTGCACAGATTCTTTTTTTGTCCATAAGCAGGTTAAGTTGGAAGATGGGCTATATCGGACTATATTTTGATGTAGCCCCCATATAGACCGATCCGCCGATTTAGGGCCCATAAAAACAACATTTATTATCCGATTTTTCTCATACTTGGGACAGTAAGTTGCGTTAGGCCCCTCGACATCCTTCTTTAATTTGGCCCAGGTCGGTCCAGATTTGGATATAGCTGCCATATAGATCGATCTCTCGATTTAAGGTTTTAGGCCAATAAAAGGCGGATTTATTGTCCGATGTCGCCGAAATTTGGGACAGTAAGTTATGTTGGGACATTCGACATCCATACTCAATTTTTGGTCCAGATCGGTTCAGATTTGAATATAGTTGCCATATAGACCGATCTCTAGATTTAGGGTTTTGGGCCTATAACATTCAAAATTTATTGTTCGATGTCGCCGAAATTTGGGACAATGAGTTAAGTGGAGCCCCTCGACAAATTTCTGCAATTTGGCGCAGATCGATCAAGATTTACGTATAGCTGCCATATAGACCGATCTCTCGATTTAAGGTCCGATGTCGACGGAATTTGGGACAGTGAGTTGTGTTAGGCCCTTTGACATTTTTCTGCAACTTGGCCCAAATCGGTCAAGATTTGGATATAGCTGCCATATAGAGCGATATCTCGATTTAAAGTCGTGGGCCTATAAAAGGCTTATGTTAGGATTTCGACATCCGTGATGTATATGGTTCAGATCGGTTTATTTTTAGATATATGGGATGCCCAAAAAGTAATTGCGGATTTTTTAAAAGAAAGTAAATGCATTTTTAATAAAACTTAGAATGAACTTTAATCAAATATACTTTTTTTACACTTTTTTTCTAGAGCAAGCTAAAGTAACAGCTGATAACTTACAGAAGAAAAATGCAATTACAGAGTCACAAGTTGTAAAAAAATTTGTCAACGCCGACTATATGAAAAATCCGCAATTACTTTTTGGGCAACCCAATAGCTACTAAAAAGGACCAATAGTTTGTTATACAAAATTGAATAATGACTTGTACTTATTAGTATTTGGTCCAAATCAGAACATATTTCGATATAGCTGCTAGGATTCACCGAATTTTGACGAAAGGTGGTTTACATATACATTCGAGGTGGTGGGTATCCATAGTTCTGCCCGGCCGAAAATAACGCATTTTTACTTATTTTTAACTAAGACATGAAGGAAACCGTAGCGCAGCGGTTAGCATTTCCGCCTATGACGCTGAAAGTAAGGGTTCGAATCCTGACGAGAAGTTCAAAAAAAATTTCCGGCGGTGGTTATCCACTCCTAATGCTGGCGACATTTGTCAGATACTATGCCATGTAAAAACTTCTCCCCAAAGAGATGTCACACTGCGGATCGCAGTTCGGACTTAGCTGTATAAAGGAGGTACATTATTATTGAGCCTAAACTTGAATCGGACAGCACTCAATGATACGTGAGAAGTTTGCCCCTGTTCCTTATTGGAATATTCATGGGCAAATTTGCATTTGCATTTAGATTTAAAACTTTCCAAACTTAAAGTCATTCTATAGTAGCACCAATAAAGCTGAGAACTGAACGATTTTTGAATTACCTCGATCTTCGGTGACTTTTTGGGTTCTACCAATCACCTTTTTAATGAGATATAAGTCACACTTTTGTCGGTACGTCATAGTATTGCCAATATGGGGTTTCGCTTATGGAAGTCTTTAATCAGAATAGATTGGATAGAGATTTATACAGATAAGAAATGTATATGGAAGAACAAGTAAAAGCGAGCTAAGTTCGCCGGGCCAGAATTTTATATACCCCCCCTATAGATCGCACTTGTCAAGTTCTTTGAATAGATAGATAGATAGATTTTATTTTGTTTTCTTTAAACATTACAATTCAAATTTCTATATACTGTTTGATTAAGATAACAAAATGTAAATGTAATTAGTTAATGACAATAACTTTAAATAGTTGTCTGTCAATACCATATTTGTTTTAATTTGTGCTGTTAAATAGCTAAATTTAGTATGTTTGCGTAACATTACGTTTAGATATATACATTTTATAAGCCATAAAGTTAACGTAAAATTTTATAAAGTGTAAAGTTAAGGAAAAAATTTACATATCCTTTTTTTTTTTTTTTTTTTTTTTTTTTTTTTTTTTTTTTTTTTTTTTTTTTTTTTTTCAAAATTGTTCTCGATTTATGTAGTTCCGATATCTCAAAGCATTGCTAACATAATTATATAATCCATCCCACCCACAATAAAAAGTTCCATTTAAAATTTGTATTAGCTGTACATCATCTAGATAGGCAGTTCCAAAATGCCGTACCCTAAATTCTTGTAATACTGGACATCTGGCTATGAAATGTTGCAAGTTTTCGACTTCTCTCAAGTTACACAATGTACATTGGTGTCTCGCTGCGTTTCTAAAAACGTTTCCATTCAGTGGAAGTACATCTGCCCTTGTTTTCATTATAATAGCAATTTTGTCCAGTTTCCAAACATCTTGCATGTATTCAATCCCGATTTCTGGATTCAAAAAACGATAAAATCTGCTTTCACTTGCTCTTGCTCTATCTATTTTCTCTGTATAGCTTTTCCTTTTGAGATTATTTACAAGTATAGTTGTGGTTGTAGACCAATCTTGCGCTGTTCTGAATAGATTTTCAATTGGAACGTTAGTGCTTTCGGACCAAGATTTCAGTGCCAAGGCCCAGAAAATTTGTTTGTTCCATATTTTTATAGAAAGCTTATGCGGGAGTCTGTTATTATCGTAAAGGAATAAAGTTTTATATATATAATCCATATGTAGTTTCAATGTGTAAAAGTGGTTGTCAGGTACATCGGTCTCTAAAGATAATATATAATTTGGTATATGTTTTGGTTTCTTTAAAACCTTTTTCAAAAAGTACCTTTGTAGTTCATCTACTTCTTCAAACCAGTTGTACCCCCACACCTGGGCTGCATATGACTGTGTGGTTTTGCACACACTCTGGAAAATTTTCCATTTCGATATAAGGGATACATTTGAGTTATTGATCAGATTTTCCCAAGCTGCGTTTATACAAATCTTCGCTCGTTTGTTTCTTTGTTCTGCATGCTTAGTAAAACTCATTTTTGGAGTTAGAAGGACTCCAAGGTAGCAGTATTCGTTCACCACTTCAATTTCTTCATTGAGGTATTTCCATCTCTCCCTTGAAGATAACCGTCCTCCATTTCGAAACACCATTATCTTGGATTTTTGCAAATTTACCACCATATTCCATCTACTACAATAGTTTTCTAAATTCCATATCATTTTTCGAAATACTTCAATATCATCAGCTAGTATGACGATGTCATCAGCGTACAGTAGTACCCGAATATTTATTTCGTCTAGCACTAACCCTCCTTCCAACCAGTCGTGTATATCATTTAAATACAGAGTGAACAGTAAAGGCGACAGCAAACACCCTTGTCTAACTCCTGTATAAGTATTAAAATGTTGCGATACATTATCTCCAGTCCAAACTACCGATTTAGTGTTTTGGTATATGTTTTGTATTAAATAAACCATCTTTGTTGAGATTCCGATTTCATGCAATTTATAGATTAAAAGTTGCCTGGGTACCATATCAAATGCGGCTGAAAAATCGACGAAAAATGCGTACACTTTCTTTCTTTCAGATAACTTGCAGTGGACGATTGATGCCAGGTTGTAAACATTGTCTACGGTTGAGTATCCTGGTCTAAAGCCTGCTTGAAATTCTTTTAATATATTATAATCACTAATCCATTTCTTTAGTCTATTATTTACAATTCCCATAAAAATCTTGGCCATTGTATTCATAAAAGAGATGCCTCTATAATTACTTGGGGTGTTTATATCGCCCTTTTTGTATATAGGAAATATTACCGACTCTTGCATGATGTTATCTAGCTGTCCTGATTCATAAATTCGATTATATTGACGTGCTAGCTCTGTAAGAAATTGATGTGATGAATATTTCAAAAACTCATACGGCACCCTGTCCATTCCTGGCGCCTTATTTTCTTTCGTTTCGTTTAAAACATCTTGAATTTCACGTACATCTATTTCTCTATCCAGTTCAATATTTGTTCTTTTCAGTACGGCATATTCAATGTTATTTGCAAACTGTGGTTTATTTAATAGCATATTGAAATATATCTTAAAATCCTCAGCAGAAATACTGCTACCGATTTTATGTTTTTGTCCTCTTATCTGTTTTGCAAGTATCCACCATTGTTTTACATCTGTGGTGTTGCAGATTTTAGCTTCTAACTCTCTGGCATACTCCAATTTCCTTTCTTTACATGTTTTCTTGTACGTCTTAACCGCATTCAGATAAGTTTCTTTGTCTTGTAGAGTGCTACTTCTCCTGAACTTATTGAGGCATTCAAATGATTTTTTTTCTTGCCCTCTCACATCGACTGTTGTACCAGTCTGCTTTGTATTTGTTGCATGTATTTTGTTTATTTGTTATTACGACCGACTTCTGAATTAAATTGGACAAATCTGATAGATTGTCTATACCATTCCCATTTATAGCTAAAAGAAGGTTTTGATTCAAGCTGTTCTGGTATCGCTCAGTTGTTGCCTTTTTCCAAATAAGTTTTGGCGGTAAATTTAATGGCTTTGCATTGATATCGATTTTATTTAATTTAATTTCTATTTTTAGTGGAAAATGATCAGACCAAACTTTTTCTTCAACTTCGAATTTTTTAATCATTTTCAGTCCATAATATGATATTGCTGCTAAATCGTTAACCGAACTGCCATTTTTGCTCACATACGTGTAATGCCCCTCTTCGTCTCCTTCGGTTCTGCCATTTAGAATTAACAGTCCATTATCCTCACAGAATTCCATATATTGTTTTCCTTTTGCATTTACAATTGAGTCTTTTGAGCGCCTGGTTTCCATTCCCGCTGTGAACTCAGTTTCCAGACCGCTTTCAAGATTTTGTTGGAGGTTACCAATTCGTACATTAACATCCCCTGCTAATATTATATGTCCGTCATCTATTTTTTCAAATATTTCTCTCATCGCCTCAAAATCACAGGCCCAATTCTCTCCACGTATATAAACAGGAACGAACGTAAAACATGATTCCAGTGTGCTTATTTTAATCATATTTAAATGGTTTTCTTTCACGAAACTATAATCAACTCCTTTTGTTTGAAGATCTTTTCTAACACCGCATACTATTCCACCACTTGCACGCCCATGTATACTTGATCTTTCTGCTTTCTGCCACATTAAATTGAAGTCCTTAAAATATTTCGACCAGTTTTCTGTTTGGGTTTCCATAACGTGCGTCTCAATTAATGCAAACATATCAAAGCCTCCAATGTATTCGAAAAACTCAGGGTACAAACATTTATTTTTTAAACCATTAATATTATATGAAAGTATTTTAAAAGTTGTTTCTGACAAAATATTCATTTCTTCTATTACTTGACTATATTCATTTTTATCACTTGGGAACTTCTTTAGTTTTTTAGATTTAAATCGTTTTTTAAAATATTATATTTAACATTTAAATTGAAATCTTCTCCATACAATTCCTTAAAAATATTAATTGCGCTAGTCATACCGCACACCAACTTTTTCTCAGAGTTCCACTTAAACCATTTATTTTCAATTTTTAGCTTATCATCCCTGACTTTTATTTTGTATTTTTTGCTGAAATCCATAAGTTTTCTCCGTAGTTGAAGCATAACTATTTTATCCAGCCTTCTTTCTGCGTTGAGATCTCGTTCGATGTAGATTTGTGTTCCTTTAAGAAAATTAGTTCGATGTAAAATATCCTCTACCTCATTTTCTGTCTCGAATTGAACTAATACCGCAGCTATTCCGTTTCTTTGATATAATGTTCTTGCTGATTTGGCGCGTATGTTGTTTGGGGTTCTCAGCACTTCTTGACAGAGTTTTTGTATCTCAAAAACGTTTGTCTGTTGGATCGACAAGCCTCTAAACACCAAGTTTTTTCCCTTTATATTTGTTTCCAAATCATTTAGACGTCGCTTGAGCATATTGTTTTCATCTTTAAGAAGGTTCATCTCGTGTACCAGCCCATCGTTAGCCATCTTTAGTTGTTCAACTTCTTCAGACAATGTTGATAATCGCCCCAAAATCTCTTCATTGCATTCCTTTATTATCGCCTTTAAGCTGGCCACACTAATATCCGAGACTCTTTGTTCGTTACTCATTTTGAATTGTTTCGTATTATTCTTCACTTCTCCTTCTGGAGATAAATTATGAGCTTTTCTCTTTTCCAGTTTGTGAATTTATTTTACTTTGAGCCACAGTAGAATTTAAATTTAACGGTCAAAAATACTATTGTGAATTATGCTTATTTTGTGTATAAGTACTCTGTTGAAAGTACTCTGTGTAAACGCGGCCGCACCTCAAAAAGACAACTGTGAACCAATCAGCTGTTTATGTTGTTCTTTGAATAACTCTTTCCAATATATGTGATTTATATCAAGTTTTGTTCATGATAAGAACTGTACTTGTCATGGCTGTTGGAAGTCATAGAAAAGCATGGCCTCCAAAATTTCAGGCAAATCGAGTAATATTTAATTGCTGCCTCCAGAATTCTGAAAAAAATTTTCTGTTGTTCTCCCCAGGATTCGAACCCAGGAACATTCTAAACTGTGCGCTATTGTGGCCCCCTTGAACTTTAATCATACATTCGAAAGGCAAGGTCAAGTCTTTCATATTCAGAAGGCGAGGCCAGGTCTCACATAGCATTGAATTTGGGCCCTATGTACCTCATCTCACAGATTTGTGGTTACTGATGAGGAATGGTCCGAAAAACGGACTTAAAAATAATTAAAAATGTATTAGCATTACACAAGTATATTTTGTGGATAGCACTGTATGTATGTATATTAAGGTGATGAGTTTTTGATTTTTTTTTCTCAAAAAATATTTCCTGTTGCACGAATGAATGGACTATTGTCTATTAAATACTAAAATAACACTTATTCTATTAAAACATTTAAACATTATGCACAAACCACTTTGAAATTAGATTTTTGTACAATTTTTTTAAATCATTTCGAACGCAAGGTCTTTTTTACGAATCTCCTTATATGTAAGATTTTATTTAATTTGAAATATAAACTCATCAAGATATGATACAGGAAAATGAGGTTGTAAAAAAAGTCATCACCCTAATGTATATACACTTTACTCACAGTAGATGGTATTCCCTTCGACCTGTCAATGAAAAACGAAAATTATACTTGTGAATATCTTTATTGTTTCCCCTTTTCATTTTTGTTTGCCGTTTTTTAGTGAATGCAAGTACCTGTACATTGCACTTGAATCACAACGCTCAAGTGCTATTGTAAATACAAGTGCAGTTTCCTTATCGTTCAGATTACAATACTAACGTGGATGCAGCCCCTTTGTATTACTCAATAGCAAAAATGAGCCACTTTTTCATTTCATTCGTAATTGTGTGAAAAGTGTCACCTATATTTGTTCAGTATTGTGTTTTTTTTTTTTTTATTATAATTTGAAGTGCGGGATCATAATTTGTTTTTTGGAATGCTTGTGGGTTTAAGTCGGGCTGTTTAGGTGTTATGGTACTGCTTGCGTTATCTTGGTTTGCCACAAAAAAAAAAAAAAAAACCGTGACCAATACAAAAGAGCATGATCTGATTCTCATTCAGTAATGAGAAATGACCCTACGCTAGTGTAGACTTATTAATAAACAATGGTTTGTACACCTTGTACGTAACAACCAATGACGCAAAAATCAATTCATTAATGAATTAATATAAGCTCAAGACGATATGCTTACACTCATAGAAAAATGTTGCTGCTATTGTAGCTGTAATTCTGCTATTACAGCAGTAGTACTGCAACTTCAGAGTAGCAGGCTTACTGCTGAAAAGTCTGTTGTTTGCTGAAAATGACTGCTGCTTTATTATGAAGAGGATGTTAGAAGAAACAAGTAAGAGCGTGCTAAGATCGCCCGGGGCGAATCTTATATACCCTCCACCATGGATTTCGCTGAAATTCGGGACAGTGAGTTGTGTTAGGCCCTTTGACATCTTTTCTCAATTTGGCTCAGATCAGTCCAGATTTGGATATAACTGTCATATAGACCGATCTCTCGGTTTTAGGTTTTGGGACCATAAAAAGCGCATTTATTGTCCGATGTCGCCGCAATTGGGACAGAGAGTTAAGTTAAACCACTCTACTTCTGCAATTTGGTCTAGATCGATCAAGATTTGCATAAAGGCGCATGTATAATCCGATATAACCGAAATTTGACAAATTGACTTAGGTTAGGCTTTTCGACCTCCATGTTGTTTATGGTTCAGATCGGTTTATTTTTAGATATAGCTACTAAAAAAAAACAATATTTTGCAATACACAATTGAACAATGACTTGTTCTTATTAGTATTTGGTCCAAATCAAATCATATTTCAATATAACTGCTAAGGGACTTTCACCGGATTTTGATAAAGGGTGGTTTACATATATACCCGAGGTGGTGGGTATCCAATGTTCGGCCCTGCCGTACTTAACGCCTTTTTACTTGTTAACTTTCCTAAAGCTCTTAAAAAATCACCCTTTATATATAATCTTGATCGTCATAAAAATCTAACATGATCTAGCCATGTCCATCCGTCTTTAAAAACAGAGATGTGGAGCAGAAACTATGTACTGATTTTTTTTTGTTAAGCTTGAAGGTGGGCTAATCGGACTACATCTTGATATAGCCCCCATGTAGACCGATCCATCGATTTAAGGTCTAAGGCCCATAAAAGCCACATTTATTATCCGATTTTGATATAACTTGAGACAGTTAGTTAAGTTAGGCCACTCGTCATCCTACTTCAGTTTGGCTCAGATCGGTCCAGATTGGGATATAGCTGCCATATGGACCGATCTCTCGATTTAAAATCTTTGCCCCATAATAGGCGCATTTATTACCCGATTTCGCTGAAATTTGACACAGTAACTTATGTTAGGCTTTTCGACATACGTGTTAAATATGCTTTTGATCGGTCTAACTTTGGATATAGCTGCCAAAAAGACCAATATTGAACACAAATTAAAAACTGATTTGCATTTATAAGACCATTCATTGTCCGTGCCGAATTTGGTCCAAATTGTATCATTTTTGGATATAGCTGCTATGGGTGCAGCTAGATAATGTAATGCAGTTAGATAATGCGGTTAGATAATGCGGAGCACCTTACAGTATTATGGTATACCAACACTTTGCCAATACTATAGTGTACTTTATGAAGCGGCCATTGTTTCCCGTATGTATCAGTTCTGCTGTCACTTTGTGAGTGCTTGTGCTTTACATGTGTTGATTGGCTATAATTGAGTCTTGTTTTCTCTTCTCATATGTGTCGGGCTGTGTCACATCTGTGGATGTGGGATCACTTCACTGTTGGTATCACATTCTCTCCATATGAGAGACGGCCAATCGTATGGATATCAACACTCATAGGGACAGACGGTGTAATAAAACTGATCTGTCACTGCTGGAAATTAGTTTTTAATGCAATACTCGAGCGGTAAACATGTTCTAAAAGGAACGGTGCGACGCCGTGAAACAATTTTCAAAAATAAAATCAATTTCCAAACGAAGAACAAAACAAAGACGAAGTAATACAAAATATAAATTTTAATTTAATATAAAAAAAAAAAATAATATTACAAATGATTTATTTTGAGTTTTTGTAAAGAAAATTTTCATGAAATTCCAATTTTTTAATATAATAAATAACAAAAAAATCTGCAAAAAGGAAATATAGAAAAAAATATATATAATTCTCTTTCAAGATCTTTAATAATGTGTGAATTAATAGCAAGTTTAGCAACTGAAATCATTTAAATATTGCCCTGTATAATTCAGCTTGCAAGCCGGGCTATCAATCATGATTAACGCAGTTTAAATGGCAGAAAAAGGTGTTAATTTGTATTTGTGCTAAACTCATTTCAAATGTTCCTTGGCATTGTCGTTGCTGCTGCTGCTGCTGCTATTTGCCATTGTTGTGTATAGATGTGTTATGTGATTTATGTTAACATTGAATGTAAGTTTACCTTAAAAGCAATTTTCTATTTCTGTCCTGCCACCATTGATCAAGTTAAGCTCATTTATGAATATTTACTCGGCATATACCATAGTTGAGTTGGGAACGCTAATTAAATCACTTTGATCTTAGATGGAAAATGTAAATGATATCAATCAACTTTAGTTCGATTTAATTTAAATTTGTAACGCATTTGTTATGAATTTGTGTAGGCGAATTATAGTCTGATGGCAAGCCTTGAACTTTGTCATAGTACCTAACAGACGGGTATTTTACTATCGAAAAGAAATGTTTATAAATCTAAGTACATTTCACAAAGAACATGGGTAGTGAATGCGATATTAAGATAAAACATCTAAAGTTTGGCGAGCTAACTACCAACTATCTCCTTATATGGATGCCTTTGTGTGAGCAAAAAAAGTTTAGTCGGTTGGACTGAGAGGTATTAATATCTAAATACAATCATTTTACCAGATTCGGTATAAGTTTAAGAATTTTATTAAAGAGATCGACTTACATGGTTTCGATCTATACCCGAATATAGTCCAACTTGGACCTTAGTAGCAAGGATTGAGTACAACTCACGGGTCCCAATTACCTTCCAATCAGGCAAAATGTGCCTTATTGGAGCTATATTAACAAGTAAAAAGGCGTTAAGTTCGCCAGAGCCGAACTTTGGATACCCAACACCTCGGGTATAAAAACCACCTTTCGTCAAAATGCGGTGAAAAATGCATACCTCATGCCCTATAGCAGCTATATCGAAATATGTTTCGATTTGGATCACAAACTTATAAGTACAAGTCATTGTTCAATTGTGTATAACAAAATATTATGTAAAAAATAAACCGATGACCCATATACGAAACGGATGTCGAAAAGCCTAACCTAAGTCACAATGACAAATTTCAGTGAAATCGGATTATAAATGCACCGTTTATAGGGCCAAGACTTTAAATCGAGATATCGGTCTATATGGCAGCTATATCGAAATATGAACCGACCTGAGCCAAATTAAAGAAGGATGTCGAAATGCCTAACACAACTCACTGTCTCAAATTTCAGCAAAAACGGATAATAAATGTTGGCTTTTATGGGCCTAAGACCCTTAATCGGCGGATCGGTCTGTATCGCAGCTATATCCAAATCTGGACCGAAAATCGGCGGATCGGTCTATATGGGGGCTATATCAAGATGTAGTCGGATATAGCCCATCTTTGAACTTAACCTGTTTAAGGACAAAAAAGGAATCTGTGTTAATATCAGCTCAATATCTCTATTTTTAAAGACTGTAGTCTGATTTCAACAGACAGACGAACAGACGGACGGACATGGCTAGATCATCTTAGATTTTTACGCTGATCAAGAATGTATATACTTTATAGGGTAGGAAATAGATATTTCGATATGTTGCAAACGGAACGACAAAATGAATATACCCCCGACCTTCCGTGGTGGGTATAAAAGCCAGTAAGGAAAGGCAAAAGTCGTGCGGAGCCGACTATATAATTCCCTACACCACCGAGTCTACGTAATACTTTCAATATATAGCACATATATCCAAATCTAGTCAGACTTTAATTTTGCATGCCTATTGAACCTTGTACGATTTTCTTACGATGGTACGAAAATTGTGGCTTCTACAGCCTTAAAAGTTGATACGCATAAAAGGTATATATGGGAGTTTTATCTAAATCTGATTCGATTTTGATGAAATTTTGCACACATATTGGAATATCAATCAAAACATCTCATGACAAATTTTGTAGAGATCCGACCAACATTGTATCTACTACAGCTTTAAAAGTCGAAACGCATATATATATGGGAACTTTACCCAAATCTGGTTCGATTTTGATGAAATTTTTGCATGTAGTACGACGTCAAATAAAACATCTCCAGCAAAATTTTGTTAGGATGGGACCAAAATTGTGGCTACTACAGGCATATCGTATGAAAGATATATATGGAAGCTATATATAGATATATAGCACCTCGTGCCAAATTTGGTAACGATCGGATGAAAATTGTGCCTTCTGCAGTCTTAAAAGGCCATATCGGTTGAAAGATATATATGGGAGTTATATCTAAATCTGAAACGATTTCAATGAAATTTTGCACACATATTGGGACGTCGAAAAAAAACGCTTTGCGCCAAATTTTGTAAGGATCGGGCCAAAATTGTGCCTTCTAAAGCGTTAAAAGACGAAATTTGTACAAATGATGAGATTTTATACAAATATTCGAACATCACAGTAAGCACTTCGTGCCAAATTTGGTAAAGATCGGAACAAAATTGTGGCTTCTACAGCATTAATAGGTCAAATCGGATAAAAGTTATATACGGGAGCTATATCTAAATCTGAAACGATTTCAATGAAATTTTGCACACATATTGGGACGTCGAAAAAAAAACGCTTTGCTCCAAATTTTGTAAGGATCGGACTAAAATTGTGCCTTCTAAAGCGTTAAAAGACCATATCGGAAGAATTATATATCGGAGCTATATATAAATCTGATCCGATTCTGATGAAATTTTGCACACATATTGGGACGTCACAAAAAGCACTTCGTGCAAAATTTTGTAAAGATCGGACCAAAATTGTGCCATCTACAGTCTTAATACGTCAAGCTATATCTAAATCCGGACCGATTTTTTTAAAGCATTAGCGTTCGTCCTTGGACCAAAAAAGAGAATTATGAAAAATGTTGTAAAAATCGGAAAACAAATGCGACCTGTATCTTGATTACAAGAATACATGGACAGACATACAGACGGACATACCTAAATCGAATCAGAGATTCTAAGCCGATCCGTATACTTATCGATGGGTCTAGCTCTTCTCCTTCTTAGCGCTGCAAACAAATGCACAAAAATATAATACCCTGCACCACAGTGGTGGTGTAGGGTATAAATAGTAGGATTGGCTCATCTCAAACTTAAACAAGTAACAAGTAAGAGCGTGCTACGTTCCCCCGGGCCGAGTTCTATGCGCGGTATCTTTTTTTTGGGCAAACAAAGAATATTGAATAAGATCTGTTGTGTTATTGGAGCTATATCAAGTTATCGTCCGATTCGGACCATAATTGAATGCTGAACATTGTACAATAGAAGTCATTGTGTAATATTTCAGTTCATTCGAATGAGAAAAATCGGGAGATCGGTTTATATGGGAACAGCTCCCAATTCGAATCGATTCAGACCATATTAGACACGTGGGTTGAAAGTCATGAGAGAAGCCGTTGTACAAAATTTCTGCCAAATCGAATGCGAATTGCGCCCTCTAGAGGCTCAAGAAGTCAAGATCACAGATCGGTTTATATGGCAGCTATATTAGGTTAAGTACCGATTTGCGTCATACTTATTTTATTGGAAGTTATTGGAAGTCATAACAAAACACCTCATGCAAAATTTCAGCCAAATCGGATGAGAATTGCGCTGTCTATTGGCTCAAGATTCAAGATACAAGATCGGTTTATATGACAGCTTTACCAGATTATTAACCGATTTGAATCATACTTAGTATAGTTGTTGGAAGTGATACCAAAATAATTTTCAGTCAAATCGGACGAGAATTGCGCCCTCTAGAGGTTCTAGAGGCTCATGAAGTCAAGACCCCAGATCGATTTAATGGTAGCTATATCAAAACATGGATCTATTTGGCCCATTTACAATCCCAACCGACCTACGCTAATAAAAAGTATTTGTGCAAAATTTCAAGCGGCTAGCTTTACTCCTTCGAAAGTTGGCGTGCTTTCGACAGACAGACGGACAGTCGGCCGGACATGGCTAGATCGACTTAAAATGACATGACGATCAAGTCTCAGAGATCAAGGGTCCCAGACGAATATTTCGAGTAGTTACAAACAGAATGACGATATTAGTATACCCCCATCGTATGGTGGAGGGTATAAAAAGGTATTACGATCGGCCGTGCCGAACTTTTGATATCCCCACCATGGATATATATGTTATCAAAACTTATTATAACACTTCTATATTCACATTAATGTCCAAATATAGTCCGATGTTAATGATGTTTGGTTCAGGTTCCGAGAAGGTCTAGAGAAGTAATAGTTCGAAATTTCAGCGAAATCGGGTAATAAGTGCGCCGGTCATGTGATTAAGCCCTAATTCGGATGATCGATCTATATGACAGCTATATCTAAATATGGTTCTATCTGGATCTGGATCTTATTAGTGTAGGTCATTTGGGATTGTAAATGGGCCAAATCGGCCCATGTTTTGATAAAGCTGCAATATAAACCGATCTGGGATCTTGACTTCTTGAGCCTCTAGAGGACGCAATTCTTATCCGATTTGGCTCAAATTTGGCGCGAAGTGTTTTGTTATGATTTCCAAAAACTGTGCCAATTATAGTTTAAATCAATCCATAACCTGATATAGCTGTCATATAAACTGATCTTGAATCTTGACTTCTTTACCGACTAATGGGCGCAATTCCTATCAAATGTGGCTGAAATTTTGCATGAGGCGTTTTGTTATGACCGTGTTAAATATGGTCCATAACCAAACTGTGTTAAATATGGACCATAACCAGATATAGCTGCCTTATAAACCGATCTGGTATCTTGACTTCTTGAGCCTCAAGAGGACGTAATTATTATCCGAGTTGGCTGAAATTTTGTACAACGGCTCCTACAACGACCTCCAACATACGTGTCGAATATGGTCTGAATCGGTTTTTAGCCTGATACAGCTCCCATATAAGCCCATCTCCCTATTTTACTTCTTGAGCCCCTAAAAGGCAAACTTCTTATTCGATTTGGCTGAAATTTTACACATAGATTTCTACTGTGGTCTCCAACATTCAATTCATTTAACACAATACTTTCTTTTACCCTTTGTTTGTCTAAAAAGAAGTACAGGAAAAGAACTCGCAAATCCGATCCATGATGCAGGGTATATTAGATTCGGCCCGGCCGAACTTAGCACGCTTTTACTTGTTTATTCTGAACGTAGAACCCATGAATAAGTAAAACGGCGTTAAATTCGGCCGGGCCGGGCCGAACTTTGGATACCCACCACCTCGGGTATATATGTAAACCAACTTTCATCAAAATTCGGTGAAAATTTTATACCTTATGTCCCATATCAGTTATATCGAAATATATTCCGATTTGGACAAACTACTAATAAGTACAGTAGCTATATCTAAAAATAAACCGATCTGAACGATATACGACACGGATGTCGAAAAGCCTAACATAAGTCACTGTTAAATTTCAGTGAAATCGGATTATAAATGAGCCTTCCATGGGGTCAAAACTTAAAATCAAGATATCGGTATACATGACAGCTATATGCAAATCTGGACCGATTTGGGCCAAGTTGCAGAAAAATGTCTAAGAGCCTAACACAACTCCCTGTCCCAAATTTCAGCAAAATCGGATAATTCGGCGGATCGGTCTATATGGGGGCTATATCAAGATATATTCCGATATAGCCCATCTTCGAACTTAACCTGCTTATGGACAAAAAAAAAAAAAAAATCTGTGCAAAGTTTCAGCTCAATATGTCTATTTTTGAAGACAGTAGCGTGATTCAACAGACAGACGGATATGTCTAGATCATCTTAGATTTTTACGCTGATCAAGAATATATATACTTTATAGGGTCGGAAATGGATATTTCGATGTGTTGCAAACGGAATGACAAAATGAATATACCCCCATCCTTCGGTGGTGGGTGTAAAAAGGTATATTTCAAGTATATTGTATGTAGCTGCTTTTAAAATGTTTGAGAGACTTAAATATGCAAATAGTTTGAGCCGTGCGCACTTGTGTTGGGTTTATTTGTTCTATAATTCCGTAATAAATCAAAAGTCATTTACATTTTTATAACATTGTTCCTTTTTGTAACAACTGTTAGTTTTTATTATTGGCTGTACTTTGTACATTTATTGACATTAAAGTTATATAACACAAAAGAATGTGTGGTAAACGAGATTTGAAATTAAATTTCATCGAATGTTCAGAACAGAAATACGAGGGTTGTCTTTTATATTTCGGGATTAGAGAACAAAAACAAATATTAATGATCGAAAATCGCTTTATTGTTTTTCAAAATATTCCCCATTAGATCTATACACATATGCATGCGTTTGAACCAATTGTCGAAGCGCTTTTGCCACTCTGATTGGGGTATTTCCAAAACATACATTCTGAACGCATCAACCGCTTCTTCAGCTGTCGAGAAACGCTGAGTTCTCATTTTATTTTTTACGTACGGGAATAAAAAGAAGTCATTCGGTGCCAAATCAGGACTATACGGCGGATGACTCATCAAATCGATGTTCTTGAGTGCTCAAAAATGCAGCTGTTTAAGTGGATGTGTGAGAGCTCGCATTGTCGTGGTGAAGAGTGATCCGTTTCCGGCGGTTAGTTTTCCTGATTTCTTGGAAGACAACTGGCAATCAAATGGTTGCGTTCCATTCCGAATTGACTGCTCTGCGTTGCGGTACGATTGCGAAATATCCAGTTTTTACCAAAAAACGGGCAATCATTTGCTCGGTACTGCTTCGTGCGCGAGCAACTTTTTTTTTGGATTTGCCTCATCGTGAAAAACCTATACAGTCGACTGCTGTTTACTTTCGTGCACATAGGCGTAAATCCACAATTCATCACCTGTTACAATGTCATAGACGTGTTTCGAAGCACCGCAATCGTATTTTTTGAGCATTTCTTTCGACCAAATTGTGTGAGATCCAGCGCGAATAGATTTTTTGACGATCAAATGTTCAAGCAATATTGCATGTATGCTGGTCCTACTAATGCTTAAGGTTGTCTCAATCTCACGATAGGTCACATGACGATCTTGCAATATCAGCTGGCGCACAGTATCAATGGTTTTTGGAACAATAAAAAATCTTCAAGAAATTCATCTTGGAGTGTACTACATTCTCGGTTGAATTCACCATACCATCGAAAAACACTGGTCCTTGATGGAGCTACATCGCCAAAAATTGAATTAAGTTCATCAATGTATTGTTGTTGAGTTAATTCACGTCGAAAGTTGTAAAATATATTTGAACGAAACTGTCACGATTTAATTCAATTTTTTGGGCGAGATGAATCTTTTGAGTAACTGTAAACAACACAAATAGCTCTCGTATGTCAAAACGTTCTGAGTACGAATAACCTCAAAAATGTCAAGCTTTTCGATAGAAATGTCAGTTGGCAGATTGCAACACAAGGGTTGTGCAATCCAGAAATATAAAAGGCCACCTCGTATATGTACTTGTAGCATTGTTGATGGGAGTATTCTTGCAAAACAATTTTGAAATCCCACCTCCATCAAATGATCCAAAATTAATGTATGACAGACTTAGAATTTTTAAATGGATTAAGTTATTACGTTTTTATACCCACCACCGAAGGATGGGGGTATATTCATTTTGTCATTCCGTTTGCAACACATCGAAATATCCATTTCCGACCCTATAAAGTATATATATTCTTGATCAGCGTAAAAATCTAAGACGATCTAGACATGTTCGTCCGTCTGTCTGTTGAAATCACGCTACAATCTTCAAAAATTGAGATAATGAGCTGAAACTTTGCACAGATTCTTTTTTTGTCCATAAGCAGGTTAAGTTCGAAGATGGGCCAAATCGGACTATATCTAGATATAGGCCCCATATAGACCGATCCGCCGATTTTGGGTCTTAGGCCCATAAAAGCCACATTTATTATCCGATTTTGCTGAAAATTGGGACAGTGAGTTGTCTAAGGGCCTTCGACATCCTTCGTCAATTTGGCCCAGATCGGTCCAGTTTTGGATATAGCTGCCATATAGACCGATCCTCCGATTTAGGGTCTTAGACCCATAAAAGCCACATTTATTATCCGATTTTGCTGAAATTTGGGACAGTGAGTTGTCTTAGGCCCTTCGACATTCTTCGCCAATTTGGCCTAGATCGGTCCAGTTTTGGATATAGCTGCCATATAGACCGATCCTCCGATTTTGGGTCTTAGACCCATAAAAGGCACATTTATTATCCGATTTTACTGAAATTTGGGACAGTGAGTAAGGTTAAGCCCCTTGACATACTTCTGCATTATGGCACAGATCGGTCTAGATTTGGATATAGCTTCCATATAGACCGTCTCTAGATTTAATGTTTTGGGCCCATAAAAGCCGCATTTATTGTCCAATGTTGCCGAAATTTGGGACAGATAGTTAAGTTAAGCCCCTTCACATATTTCTGCAAGTTGGTCTAGATCGATCAAGATTTGCATATAGCTGCCATATAGACCTATATCGCGATTTAAAGTCTTGGCCCCAAAAAGGCGCATTTATAAACCGATTTAACTGAAATTTGAGACATATACGACATACACGTTGTATATGGTTTAGATCGGTTTAGTTTTAGATATAGCTACTAAAAAGACCATTATTTTTGTTATACACAATTGAACAATGACTTGTATTTATTAGTATTTGGTCCAAATCGGATCATATTTCGATATAACTGCTATTAAAATTTTTATGACAAATAACGCAGATCCTCGGTCGAGTTCCAGTTTTAGCAAAGAATAATAAGATGTTGTTATGGTTCAGTTCTGAAACTTTATTCCGGGTTATCCAATGCTTCTGAATTAGGGCAACATGAATCTTGCCCTTGCTGATTTTCTCCATCACAGCGTGTGTAGCTCTCTCGCTAAGGTGGAGGTTTATCTGGATAACCAATATCATTAGTCCTCTAATATATGGGATTTTTAGTAATGGGTGATAATCTAATCGCCTGCTCTTAATGACCTAAGAAGAACAGTTCGGCAAGTCTCTTCTCCGCTCGACGTTGATCCCAAAAAACCATTTTACATTACATTCGAAACGGAAAACGCAAAATCAAATATTTGTCCTGTTATCATCCCAGGTAGTTGAGCACTTCAAACCAATGACGTGACACTTGAATTAAAATTCGCTATTTGTATTTGCGCGAATTTATGTCAGTGTTGGGCACATGTGGTAGTGTGCTTAATATTTCCAAGCCCTTGGGGTTATGGTCTTGTTCGCATACACAAATATGTGCAACAGTGTATGTGTATTTGCCCGCCACTGATTTAAATGCAATGTTATTGCACATTAATGCTAATTATCATAAAGGAAAAAGCAAAGATAAACAATGATCAATGTACGTATAATTAAAAACGTGTAACTTTTTCTTTACATTTCAGAATTGTTTATAACTTCAAGTTAACAACAAAAACATCAAAATGATATCACGGTTAAAATGCAATTTTATAAGCAGCATGTCATCGGACTCTCAGAGCCAGTCTTCACCTGTATCAGACAAATCGGTTTTAGAGCCATTGGCCGATCCGAATAAATTCCACAAACAAGTGTCCATTGATCCTGAACCTGATTCTTTGGACAGTGTTCTCTCGAATCCACACTCATATCCCATAACAATAATACCGAATCGTCCTACCACCTACTATGGATTGACCATGCACAATGGAAAGCCATTTACGAAAGAGGCAAGCTACAGGTAAGATTAAATCAATGCAACCAATAAAAGATACAATATACGACCTTCTTTCTATACCTAACAAAAACAGATAGTGGGGTGGTGTTATGTGTAGTAGGTATGGGAATTCTAGCATAAGTTTAATAATACTTGAAGTAATGTTTTATAGTCACCCCAAATGCTGGGCCAACTTTAGTCAGTACCCTAAATTTAGATAGATCAAGGCTACATAACTAGGTAAATTTGTAGTTCGGTGTTAAATCTCACTCATACAATTTTTATTCATTGTTGTACCGCAGCAGCGACAGCCCAAAGCCTATGGTGGGAAACTAACAAACGAACTCCATACTGGCAATCCAAGCAGGGCGCCTTAACATTTGTATAACGAGAATTTATTTTAGTAAAATATGCCCGACTTTCGACCGGTCATTGCATTCTTACTTGCATTATATTCTTTCTTTAGATTGATTGCCACCAATTTTTTTTATATAAAAAAAACCGTAAGGAAAGGCAAAAGTCGGGCGGTGCCGACTGTGTAATACCCTACACCTATCCTATAAGTACAATGTGGGACCTATATTCAATTCTGAACTAATTTTGATGGACCTCGGCGAGCAAATATGTTCAAACTGTAAAAACTACGGTTGACAAATGACAATGTTATGGCAAATTACTCAAAATCTGACGAACATATATATGGGAGCTATATCTTATTCTGAACCGATTCCGAGCAAACTTCTCAGATAATGTGGTAGTCATCGAGGAAAGCATTGTGCTAAATTTTGGCAAGATTGGTTAAACAATGCGCTTGCAGTGGCTCTTAGGGTGAAAATCTGGCGATATACATTATGACAGCTATATCTAAATCTTGGCCGATTTCCATGAAATTCACCAGTAATATTGAGAGTTATAAGAAAATCCTTCCTGCAAAATTTCGACAAAATCGGTTAACAAATGAGCACCTTTTTGGAATATTTCTCAAAATCGAACATATATGTATGTACATAAAAATCCGAACCGATTTCGAGCAAAATCCTCAGGTACTGTGGCAGTCGTCGAAGACTGCGTTTTGTAAAATTTTGGCAAGATGGATCAATAAATGCGCTTGCTGTGATTATAGAAAGTAAAATCGGACGATATATATGTATATATATGAGAGCTGTATCTAAATCTGAACCGATTTCGACTAAACTTTATAGATATTGTGGAAGTCGTCGAGGAAAGCATTGTGCAAAGTTATGGGAGGATTCGTTAATAAATGCGCTTGCAGTGGCTCCAAGAGTCAAAATCGGGCGATATAAATATATGAGAGCTATATCTAAATCTGAACCGATTTCTTCGAAAATCACCAATAATGTCGAAAGTCACTAGAAAATCTTTCCCACCGAAATTCGAAAGAATCGGTTGACAAATTACCATTTTATTGCATTATTACTGCATTATTTTATTGCATTATTACTGCAAATTGGACGAACATATATATGGGAACTATATCCCAATCTGAACTGGTTTCTATAAAATTCACTTGTAATGTCGGGAGTCACAAGAAAATCCTTCCTACCAAATATCGAGAGAATCAGTTAAAAAATGACAATTTTATTGCAGTATTACTGGAAATCGGACGATTATATATATATATATATATATATATATATATATATATATATATATATATATATATATATATATATATATATATATATATATATATATATATATATATATATATATATATATATATATATATATATATATATATATATATATATATATATATATGGGAGCTATGGCCACATCTGAACCGATGTTTCCCAATTTCAATAGGCTTCGTCTCTAGGGCGAAAAACATGTCCATACCAAATTTGTAGACGATCGGATGAAAATTGCGACCTGTAATTTGAACACAAATTAATATAGACAGACGGACAGACAGACGAATCAAAAAGTGATTCTACAATATGTCGATCGGTATACTTATCAATGGGTCTATCTTTCTTCCTTTTGGGTGTTACAAACTAATTCACTAAATTATAATACCCTGTACCACAGTAGTGGTTTAGGGTATAGAAATCATTTATTTCATGTGATCGCTTTGTGTAAGTGAAAATATTGTATTTTATGACCACTTCATATTAAACGAGGTGTGAAATCGTTATTTTAATGGCAACCGATTCAAATGTAAATATTTTTTTACAAATAAACAACGACAGGCAACCGTCCAAATAGATATGATATCTACAGGGTTTTCTCATGTCAAAGATAATTTCAAAAGTCAACAGAAAATAAACGTTAAATTCAAAAATTGTTTTATAGCTTTTATAGCGCCATAGTACGTTTAAATGGAAATAAAAGTATTTTTTTTTCAATTCGCAACTTACTTAACTACACTCATCATTCTAGTAGTGATTAGCAGCAACTAACTTTATAAATCAATAATACTAAAGTTGCTAAAGCAAATTTCAATGAATTTAATGGTATTTGATTATCACAAAATTTAGTTCAAAACGTTCCGGGCATAAATTCAGATCGAAGCGGTTTGGCTCGGCTCAGCTTGAGAACGGGTTCTTGATCCTTCCTCTCAAAGGATCAAAGTAACGAAAATTTTGTTATTTCTACTCCTTCTTGGTTTAGTGGTATTATTTTATTTATTACAACGGTATCGGATGTTAACGAACGAGATGCCTAATGCAAAACTTACAGATGTTCAAGTCCTCAAAGAAGAGGACGAAAATTTTGCCGAAAAGGAGGAGCAAAGTGTTTTAACAAATCATTGGAAGCGTCAGTATATGCGTGGCGTATCTACCACACCTTCCCAAGGTGGTGTCTACTATGAAGCGTTAAAAGGATCAAGCAATTCACTGGCGAAAGGGTGGGTGAACTACTACATTTTGTTTTACAAATGGAATGATAAACGAAGAAGTGGATTTATTTTAAAATATATATATAACAATTTAATGGATAAGTGGAATTTAGAAGCATCGGTTTTGGCCAATACAATACCAGGACCTGTTATGTCTAACAAAAATAGCAGAAGAAGCTTGAATTGAACCTTCAGTATTCTGATAATCGAGATGGAATATAAACAAGCAAATGCATGCTAAGTTCGGCCGGGTCAAATCTTGGATTCTGTTAAAAATGTATACAAACAAAATTTAGTTGAATGTGACTCGAAATGGGGCCTGAATCCGAGGATACTCCACTGTCTCTACAGGAGTGTGATTAGACCAATACTTACTTACGCCTCATAAGATTGGTGGACTGATATGGAGATTGGTGGACCCGGTCAAAACTGCACCTCTCGTGAATCAAAAAGTTCATTCTGGTAACTGGTGAATATGACAGTTACAACCAAATATTATCCGATCTGGACCATATCCTGCAACTATGTCGGGAAGCCTTTTATGGGTTAAAGACTAAGTCTTGGGATGTTTCTATATGGCGACTGCATTTAAATGTCATCCAAACTGCATCGTAATGCGGTCGAATACAACTCACTGTACCAAATTTCCTCAAGTACACCATCCGCCCTCAATTCGTCCCTCTCAGGAAAACGACTAGCGAATGCCCTCACTCCAGTCGGCACTGATGACAGGTAGTCGGAGATCCTCCTCAGTCTACCATGCGTATCTATAACACCCATAATCGAACTGTGACCGCTACCATCCTCCTTCAGCATGCCGAGCTCTCTCAGCCTAAGCGCGACCCTGCCGACACAGTTCCAAATATAGGTCCCAATGGGCTGCCTGCGATGCGCACCTTAGCGCTGGACCAGTTTCTGGACCTTCTCGAACTCTTTTGCTCGCGTCCTGTTTCCTACGGCGTCCCACCATACCAGTGTTCCATAGGTCAGTGTACTGGTCTCACGATGGCCGTATACATCCAATAAATCATCTTGGGAGTCACCCCCACTTGCTACCGACAATCCTCCTGCAGGAGTAAAAAGGGCACAGTGTTTTGTGGCTTCTTTCCTCAGTGTTCCTCTTCCAGGACAGTTTCGAATCAAGGACTGTGCCTAGGTACTTCGCCTCCTTCAACAGCCGCAGCGTGACCCCGTCCAAGGACGGGAGTCTGAACTGCGGAATCTTATATCTACGCGTAAAGAGCACCAGCTCCGTTTTCCCTGGGTTGATCCTCAACCCATTTCTGGTAGCCTATCACGACAAACTTCTCAGTGACCCTTTTATGATCTCGCTGATCGGCGACAGAAACTTGCCTCGGACCAGCAGCACGACGTCGTCCGCATAAGCGATAATCCTCGTGTCGTCCCCACCGAGATCATCAGGATTTCATTAATCAGGAGGTTCCACAGTATCGGTGAGAACACCCCTCCTTGGGGCGTTCCTCTGGTCACCCGCCTTCTGACCACACAATCTCCCAGATTTGCATTAATAATCCTGCCTATTATTTGGCCATTAGGTGATTAAGGGATGAATCCCCGTGGGACTATCGCCCCAATCTCCACATTATTGAAAGTTCCCTCAATATCCAAGAATGCCGCCAAAGTGTAATTCTTCTGTTGGAGAGACGTCTCGACCTCCTGTAACACCTCGTGAAGTGCTGTCTCCACCGACCTGCCTTTAAGGTATGCGTGTTTTCCCCCACTGAAGTTCTCCAGCGTCATTTCCTCTCTCACCTTCAGTGTTTTCAGCAAAAACTATGACAGACTTATAGGCCTATAATCCTTCGTCGTACTATGGTTTATTCTTCCTTTAGGGATAAAGACTACCTTGACCTCTCTCCATGCCCTCGCTACGTAGGACCATGCCAGGCTCGCCTTGAAGATCTGCTCAAACCATGGAAGGGTGACTCCAGCAGCAGTGCCGGGATAATTCCGTCGGGACCGCCGGACTTAAATGGCCGGAAAGTGTCGACCGCCCATGCTGTCTTCTCCTCGTCTACGATGTCCCTGATGAGGACATCCTTTAATGCCACATGTGTAGGTATTGCGATATACTGATCGCCGACTTCTGGCAAAGGAGCCTGGCAAATGAGCCTCCATCAGGAGTTCCACCGTCTCCTGCCCACTCTCAGTGTGATGCCATCTATAATTTGACTGAAATCTTTAAAATCTCTTAAACCGTCATATATGTTGCTGACATTTTGGCATGTTTTTGTAGGATTTCACGAGCCCTATCTTTCGCAAAAAATCATGATGATCGGCATATAAATGCTTATTTGGCAGCACTTAAAAAATTGAATTGCTCGAAGCGACCAACATAGACGCCCCATGTCATGGACCTATATAAAGACTGTGGCGTGACTACACCTGTCGGACGGACGATCTGGCAAAAGTTTTACGATGATCAAGAGTCTATAAATGTTATAGGGTTGGAAATCAGTATTTCGAACTATTGTTAACGGAATGGTCGTATATCCCCATTCCATATCGGACGATTTCAGTATGATAAATTGAGTGCTTCAGTATGACCAACTTAGTCTTCATAATGACTTTAACGAATTTCATGGTAAGAATGTTCGTCTTTTGAGTTACCAATTTTTATACCCAACACCGTACGAGAGGGGGTATATTATTTAGTCATTCCGTTTGCAACACCTCGAAATATCAATTTCGGACCCTACAAAGTATATATATTTCGGATCGTCGTAAAATTCTAAGACGATTTAACGATGTCCGTGTGTCTGTCCTTCCGTCTGTTGTAATCACTCTAGAGCCTTCAAAAATTGATATATTGAGCTGATATTTGGCACAGATACGTCTTTTTGATGCATGCTGGTTAAGTTCTTGAATAGGCCAAATCGGACCTTAGCTGGAAAAAGCTGCTATATAGACCGACTTTCCAATAAAGGATCTATTGCCCATAAAAGCTTTATTTTTCATCCGATTTTGCTGAAATTTGAAACAGTGAGTAGTTAAAAGCTTCCCGACATCTGACCTGAATATGGTTCAGATCGGACTATATTTAGATATAGCTACCACATAAACCGATCTCCCGATAAAGGGTCTGAAGACCATAAAAGCTTTATTTATTACCAGATTTCTCTGAAATTTGCAACAGTGGGTTATTTAAAGCCTCCCGACATCTCACCTGAATATGGTTCAGATCGGACTATATTTAGATATAGCTACCACATAAACCGATCTCCGATAAAGGGTCTGAAGACCATAAAAGCTTTATTTATTACCCGATTTCGCTGAAATTTGCAACAGTGGGTTATTTTAAGCCTCCCGACATCTGACCCAAGTATTGTTTAGATCGGACTATATTTAGATATAGCTGTCACTTAGACCGATCTCCCGATAAATGGTCTGAAGGGCATAAAATCTTTAGTTTTTATTCAATTTCGCTGAAATTTAAAACAATGGGTTATTTTAAGCCTCTCGATATCTGACCAAATTATGGTTCAGATCGGACTTTACTTAGATATAGCTGCCATTTAGACCGATCTCCCGATAAAGGGTCTGAAGCCCATAAAATTTTTAGTTTTTAACCGAACAGTGAGTTATTTTTAGCCTCCTGACACCCGACCTAAATATGGTCAAGATCGGACTATATTTAGATATAGCTGCCATATGGACCGATCTGCCGATAAGGGGTCTGAAGCCAATAAAAGCTTTATTTATTACCCGATTTCGCTGAAGGTGTTTAAATGAGATTAGAAAACGAATTTTATATCCAATGGCAATGACAATATGGAGTTCAAATAAATGATATATAGTTATATGAGAATAGAGCACGTTGCTGATATATTTTACGGGCTTAGTGTTTGGGGGACCACCCCAATCCCCAAAACAACCCTAAATCGGGCATATTTAACGATCATATCAATGTGGAGCTTAAATGAAAGGTATTGGGGGGTAGAGCAAGAAGTAGGTTAATACCTAACAACATCCAACCTGAATATTGTTCAGATCGGACTATATTTAGATATAGCTGCCATATAGACCAATCTGTCGATATGGGGACTGAAGCCCATTAAAGCTTTCGCTGAAATTTTAAACAGTGAGTTTTTCTGAGCTTCACGATATCCGACCTTAATATGGTTCAGATCGGTTTATAATTGAATATATCTACCAAAAAGACCAATCTTACGTTCTTCAACATTGAATAGTACCACTCAACGTCCGTGACCAATTTGGGTGCATAAGTTATCCAATTTTCACCGGATTGTGTCGAAAGGGGATTTATATATATACCCGAGGTGGTGGGTATCCAAAGTTCGGCCCGGCCGAACTTAACGCCTTTTTACTTGTTTATTTCTAACAGATCCATTCAACTTGATCAAACTTAGCTCGCTTTTACTTGATGCTAGTACTTTAATCATTTCTCATAATATATAATTTCCAGGGTCACATTCATGTCATTGTGTTGGCACTTTTAATTACTCACAACTTATTATGGAAAAAAATTTTAAATTTAAACAAAAAGAGAGCTAAAGTGTTGTGGGCAGCATTAAGCGTCACGGTGTTTAAATTTTATAAACAGTAGTTGTAGCTGTACATCAATTAGAAATTTAGAATCAAAAGTTTTGCGAGTTTCCTTAAGATTTGTTTGCACATTATGTAGCTGATTTATACGAAACATTTCCTTATTAGCCACAGCCATTGCGACTCGACTACATAATTACAAAGTAAAAACAATATATGGTTTAAATTTGATAATCTGAAATTACGGGCCGCACATTGTTAAAACGTAAACGTAAACGTAGACGATGCCATCAAAATGTCAACTATCTACACCCTCGCGTCCTCTGGAAAGATGAGACCACCACTAAGAGATCTGTTACAAAATATTCTTCCACAGAGGGTATCATGACGCCTATCATAATTCTTTTAAATTAGTACGACATTCAACTTGAACTTAATGAGGGTTGTGTTTTATTTGCCATAGTTTGTTTTTTTTTCTGGTTTTAACTACTTAAGGTTTCTCCACTGCAGTTGCTAATTTTTAGTTGAACAGAGAGCACAAAAAACTGAAAACGAAACTATTGTCTACAGTTCAATTCTGTGATGGCGATGCACCGTAAGTGTTTTCTAAGTATCTAAGATACATTTGGAAGACACACATAAATATTAGCTTTAAGTAACAATCATTATTTACGATTTTTCTTCAGCAAAAAAATCAATC
This sequence comes from Stomoxys calcitrans, assembly GCF_963082655.1. Lineage (NCBI taxonomy): Eukaryota > Metazoa > Arthropoda > Insecta > Diptera > Muscidae > Stomoxys > Stomoxys calcitrans. The sequence goes on from NC_081553.1 coordinate 171,364,642, forward strand.
AACGTTTAAAGTATGTGAAAGGGAAAAAATTCGTAGAATAGGATAGCTTGTATTTGGGAATCGCTGGATGACATAAGCAAACCAATTTGATACATTATTGTTTGTAAAGTGTGATTTTTAAAAGCTATAGAAAAGTTTCTACAAAAAAACACATAAAATTCAGAAAAATTCATGGAATCTTTGTTTGAATCGATAGTACGGTCCAAATAATTTAATGTTTGAAGATTATTACATGCAAATGCTGACCGTGACTGCGCCTCAAATTGTCCATCCGCTTAGTCCAATTGTGGCATACTCTTTCCAACATTTCGGCCGGTGTCTCACGAATAAATGCTTCAATATTGTCTTCCAATGCGTCAATTGAAGAGGGACTTGTCTCTATAGACATGAAGCTCCACAAAAAATAGCCTGAAGGCGTTAAATCGCAAGATTAAAGCGACCAATTGACAGGCCCCAAAAAATAAAATGATCACCGAACTCGCCTCTCAATAAGTCCATTGTTACGCGTGCTGTATGGCATGTGGCACCGTCTTTTTGAAACCACATGTCATGCAAGTCAAGCTCTTGTATTTTGGGCAAAAAAAAAAAAAAAAAAATTAATATCATCTCACGATAATGCTTACCATTCACAGTAACGTTACGATTCCCATCATCTTTGAAAAAGTACGGCCCAATGATGCCTCCAGCCCATAAACCGCACTAAACTGTGACTTTTTCTGGATGCATTGGTAGCTCTTGCAATGCTTCTGGCTGATCTTCACTCCAAAATCGACAATTCTGCTTATTTAGGTACCCATTGAGCCAAAAAGGAGGTTCGTCGCTGAACATAATTTGAACACGATGAACTTTCTTAAAAGAGCATGCATTTGATAATAAAATTCAATAATTTGGAGTAAAAGCGATGTTCGTTTGTAAGACGATTCATTGTTAAATTATAGACCAAACTGAAGATGTTTGCCAGTGAAACAGAACACGAAACGTCCGTGAGCTGTTTAAATCAGTGTTCTAAAAAGGTACCGGCTAAAAAATCACTCTTTAGTTCTATTATATGGTCCAAATGTTGCCTGTTGCAAAAATTTTCACATGTTTCATCTCTAAGGTGAGAATAAGTGTCTTTTTCGTTTATTTTTTTTTGTCACTTGTATATATAAGTCAACAAAAGCATGAGTATGCCCATATATTCCATCCAGGAATAAGAAGAAGGAATACATCAAGAGTCCTATTTGCAGGAAATACAAGCCATTAGTACCCGAGGCATATGACGACAATTCTTTCTTATTTTGTATACGAACCATATAGGGTGGTTGGTATATTCTTATAGTGCTCCTTCAATGTTGCTCAAAATTTGAGCATGAAGTTGCTCGGAAACATTTGACAACCTTGCAATTATAGGGTCAAGTTCTTGTATCGGGAGACTTGAGAAGTAAACAAATAAAAGCGTGCTAAGTTCGGCCGGGCCGAATCTTATATACCCTCCACCATGGATCGCATTTTTCGATCTCTTTTCCCGGCATCTCTTAGCGATATCAAGATATGGTCCGGTTTGGACCACAATTAAATTATATATTGGAGACCTGTGTAAAATGTCAGCCAATTCGAATAAGAATTGCGCCCTTTGGGGGCTCAAGAAGTAAAATAGAGAGATCCATTTATATGGGAGCTGTATCGAGGTATAGACCGATTCAGACCATAATAAACACGTATGTAGATGGTCACAAGAGTATCTGTCGTACAAAAATTTCAGGCAAATTGGATAATAATTACGACCTCTAGAGGCCTAAGAAGTCGAGATCCCAGAACGGTTTATATGGCAGCTATAACAGGTTATTAACCGATTTAAACCTTATATGATACAGTTGTTGAAAGTAAGAATAAAATACGTCATGCAAAATATCAGCCAAATCGGATAGGAATTGCGCCCTGTAGAGGCTCAAGAAGTCAAATCCCCATATCTGTTTATATGACAGCTAGATCAGGTTATTGACCGATTTGAACCATACTTGTCACAGTTGTTGAAAATCATAACAAAATACGTCGTGCAAGAAGTAAAATAGAGAGATCTATTTATATGGGAGCTGTATGGTTGTATTATGGTCTCCGCCGTACAAAATTTCACGCAAATCGGATAAGAATTGCGCACTCTAGAGGCTCAAGAGTAGACCCAAGATCGGTTTATGTGGCACTTATATTAGGTTATCATCCGATTTAAACAATACTTGGCACATTTGTTGGATATCATAACAAAACACATCGTGCAAAATTTCATCCCAATCGGATAAGAATTGCACACCTAGAGGCTCAAGAAGTCAAGACCCAAGATCGATTTATATGGCAGCTATATCAGCTTATGAACCGATTTGAACCATACTTGCATCACAGTTGTTGAACATCATAACAAAATACGTCGTGCAAAGTTTCATTCTAATCGGATAAGAATTGCACACTCTGGAGGCTCAAGAAGCCAAGACCCAAGAACGGTTTATATGACAGCTATATCAGGTTATCATCCCATTTAAACCATACTTGGTACAGTTATTGGATATCATAAGAAAACACGTTGTGCAAAATTTCATTCCAATCGGATAAGAATTGCGCCCTCTAGAGGCTCAAGACGTCAAGACTCAAGATCAGTTTATATGGCAGCTATATCAGGTTATCATCCCATTTAAACCATACTTGGTACAGTTATTGGATATCATAAGAAAACACGTTGTGCAAAATTTCATTCCAATCTGATAAGAATTGCGCCCTCTAGAGGCTCAAGACGTCAAGACCCAAATCGATTTATATGGCAGCTATTTCAAAACATGGACCGATATGGCCCATTTATAATCCCAACTGACCTACACTAATAAGAAACTCCTTCGAAAGTTAGCGTGCTTTCGGCAGACAAACGGACGGACAGACGGACGGACATGGCTAGATCGACATAAAATGTCACGACGATCAAATTATGGAGTCTCAGACGAATATTTCGAGTAGTTACAAACAGTATGACGAAATAAGTATACCCCCCATCCTGTGGTGTAGGGTATAAAAAAAATACATTTTAAATTGAAGCCAAATAATTGTGCCTTTAAAGGCTCAATAAGTCAAATTTGGAGATCGGTTTATATGAGATCTATATCAGCACTGGAAAATTGCTTGTCCTTATTTTAGAGATTCGAGCCATGGATAAGCAAACTCAATATAAGGGTGATTAATTTTGCAACTGTTTAAGGAAACATTTCCTTTAGTAAGAAATATTTTCCTTGTGTCTAAGGAAAATATCTTTCAAAAATCTTAAATGAAAATCAAAATATCATTGAAAGTTAGAAAATTGACTTTGTGACAAGACAAGGGATTTTTAAGTTTAAATGGCTATGACAGAACATTTGTCTCATTAGCCGACCTCGATCTTCTGAGCTCATTTTATAATCTCTCACCACTTTATATTTCCATCGGGCTCTTGGCCGTCCCAGTTTACGTGTACCATCGCTATCGACTTTATAAGACTCATTTGCTGGAGCTTCTGATTCATTCAGACAACATGAAGTAGCCAATGCATCTGTTGTACTTTGATACATTTTACTATGCTTACGTCGTCATACAGCTCGTGGTTCATACGACGCCGATACTCTCCATCAATGCAAACTAGTCCATAATTTCTTTCTTTCTCTCAAACACTCCAAGCACTGCCTCATTTGCTTTTACAAGTACTCATGCCTAGGAACCATATAACAACACGGGTAGTATCAGTGTCTTGTATAGTGTGATCTTCGTCTGCCGAGAGGTGGCCCGCTTATTCAATCCAAAGTAGCATCTGTTTGCAGGTTTATTCTTCGCTTTATTTCAAACTAGTGTCATTCGTTTAGGTTACAGCGGTGCCGAGGTATATGAAGTAGCCAATGCATCTGTTGTACTTTGATACATTTTACTATGCTTACGTCGTCATACAGCTCGTGGTTCATACGACGCCGATACTCTCCATCAATGCAAACTAGTCCATATTTTCTTTCTTTCTCTCAAACACTCCAAGCACTGCCTCATTTGCTTTTACAAGTACTCATGCCTAGGAACCATATAACAACACGGGTAGTATCAGTGTCTTGTATAGTGTGATCTTCGTCTGCCGAGAGGTGGCCCGCTTATTCAATCCAAAGTAGCATCTGTTTGCAGGTTTATTCTTCGCTTTATTTCAAACTAGTGTCATTCGTTTAGGTTACAGCGGTGCCGAGGTATATGAAGTTGTTAACTCAAAGTTTTGGTAACCAACTTTCTCCAATTTTTTTTGTCAGTGACTGCAGTGACTACTTCCGGTGGCCGACCCATGATATCGGTGTCGTCGGCATAGGCGAGTGACAGCTCTATCGTAAACCTTGACATTTTTGAGGTCATACGTACTTAGAACATTTTGACATACGAGCGCTATTTGTGTTGTTTACATCAACACAAATGATTCATCACGCCCATGAAATGGGATTAAATGGTGAACATTTTCTTGCGATTATTTTTTACAACTTTCGACGTGGATTAACTCAACATCGATTAACTTTATTCAATTTTTGGCTACGAAGCTCCATCAAGGACCAGTGTTTATCGATGGTATGGTGAATTCAACTGTGGTCGTAGTTCACTCCAAGACAAATTTTGTGAAGGTCGTCCAAAATCACTTGTTCTTCCAAAAATCATTGATTCTGTGGGTCATCTTATATTGCAAGAGCGTTAGTGGGACCAGTATACATTTAATATTGCATGAACATTTGACCGTCACAAAAAATTTGTTCGCGTTGGATCCTCAGAACAACGCAGAGCAGGCAATTCTGAGTGGTACACAACCATTTGTATGCCAGTTGTCTTTCAAGAAATCAGGAAAACCAATCGCCGAAGACGGATCACTCTTCACCACGACAGTGTGAGCTCTCACACATCGACTCAAACAACTGAATTTTTGAGCACTCAAAACATCGATTTGATGAGTCACTCGCTGACTTATTTTTATTAAAGTATGTTAAAAACAAGTAAAAGGCGTTAAGTTCGGCCGGACCGTACTTAGGATAACCACCACCTCGGGTATATATTTTAACCACCTTTCATCAAAATCCGGTGAAAATTGCATAGCTTATGTCCCATAAGTTATACGAAATATGTTCCGATACAACACGGATGTCGAAAAGCCTATCATAAGTCATAGTGTCAAATTTCAGTGACATCGGATTATAAATGCAATTTTATGGGACCAAGACTTTAAATCGAGACATAAAATAACTCTCTATTCCAAATTTTGGCGACATCGGACAATAAATGCGCTTTTATGGCCCCAAAACCTAAAACCGAGAGATCGGTCTATATGGCAGCTATATCCAAATCTGAACCGATCAGGGCAAAATTATAGAAAGATGTCGAAGGGTCTAAGACAACTCACTGTCCCAAATTTCAACAAAATCGGATAATATATTTGGCTTCTATGGGCCTAAGACACTAAATCAGAGGATCTGACTATATGGCAGCTATACCCAAATCTGGACCGATCTGAGCCAAATCGACGAAGAATGTCTAAGGGCCTAACACAACTCACTGTCTGAAATTTCAGCAAAATCGGATAATAAATGTGACTTTTATGAGCCTTAGACCCAAAATCAGCGACCCTAAATCGGAAGGCTATTTCAAGATATAGCCCATCTTCGAACTTAACCTACATATGGACAAAAAAAAAAAAAAAAAAAGAATCTGTGCAAAGTTTCATCTCAATATCTCTATTTGTGAAGACTGTAGCGTGATTAACAGACAGACGGACAGACAAGCCTAGATCGTCCTAGATTTTTACGACGATCAAAAATATGTATACTTTATAGGGTCGGAAATGAATATTTCGATGTGTTGCAAACAGAATGACAAATTGATAATGGATCTTGACCCACAAGCGGGCGCAATTCTCATCCGATTTGGCTGGAATTGTGCATAAGGTGTTTTCTTAAGACTTCCAAAAACTATTCAAAGTATAGTTCAAATCGGTATATAATCTGATGCCATATAACTGTTCTGGGATTTCGACTTCTTAAGCCTCTAGGGGGCGCAATGCTTATCCGATTTAGCTGAAATTTTGTAAAACGACTTTTTCGTGACCTTCAACATGGGTGTCCAATATGGTCCGAAGCGATCTATAGCCTGATACAGCTCCCATATACACAGATCTCCCGATTATGCTTCTTGAGCATCTACAAGGTGCAATTCTTATCCCCAAGGACTTAAATATTACCAAATGACTTCTTCTATGGTATTCAACGTTCAAATCATTCATGCAAAATTTTAGCCAAACAGGATAAAAATTGGTCCTCTAGAGGCATCAGAAGTCAGGATCCGAGATTGTTTTATATGACAGCTAAATCAAACCATGGACCTATATGGCCCATTTAAAATTCATACCGACATACACAAATGAGAAGTATTTGTGTAACATTTCTATCGCCTAGGTTTACTTCTTCGACATGACTAAATCGACTTGGAGTATAAGATTGTTTGGTCTCAAATCAATATTTCTTTTTTTTTTGTTATTTAAAGTTGCGTCAACCCAAAAGTTGGGTAGACAATTGATCAATATTTCGATGTGTTGAAAAGGTATGAATATTATCTGGGCCAAATTTCAGCTCAATATCTCTATTTTTAAAGTCGGCAAGCAAATACGTATTTCACTCAATATAGATTGAATTTGGAAGAGTGAACTTAATACGACCTCGGAACATCAATTCTGAAAGCGTTTGATGCATATAGTTGAAGTATAGTTGATGAAGAAAGATCTGTAATGGATTTGAAAATTATGCTCATGGTGTTGGAAAAAAGTTGATCCCGGCCATTTTGGAGAATATAGAAAACATTAATTTTCTCCAAAATAATTGGTTAAGGCGTTTATGACTATTTGCACATGAAGCTTGGAGTTGCGTCGAGGATCAGTCGTTGTATGGTAATAATGTGTCTGGTTTATTAGATAGAGCGTTTTGCAAAAAATTGTACAAAACAGTTATAAATCACGCGTAAATAAGGGTGTAATTCTCTAACAGTGTATGGTGCAGTTCAAACAAACGACTGTGAGTGACAGTGTGAACATTTGAAATTTATATAAAAGTAAATTTACTTTTAAGCACAAGTTTTTTATTTTAGAGTATACATTTAAGCTATATTGGATGACAGATACAACAATCACAAGATACAAATATGAACAAATTTGAAAATCAGTGATATGGAAACACCCATACATTAAGTAATAGTGGAAAAATGTAAATAATATCAGCTTTACAGTTCATAACTAATATCGTGTGAATTAACGAAAACATGTGCGAATGAATTATTTTTATACACACCACCTTAGGATGGGGGGGTATTGATCTGCTATCCGATAAAGTTTATATATATATATATATATATATATATATATATATATATTCTAGATCGTCTTAATATTATAAGTCGATCTAGTCATGTCCGTTTGCGGTGGAACGAATAAAGATAACCGCTTGAATGTAGGTCGTTGGGAATGCAAATCAACCATATCGAATCAGATTTACATATAAATCCCATATTAAATGGTCCTTAAACTTGACTTCGTAGTCCCCTAGAATACTCAATTATTAACCGATCTAACTTAAATTTTGCATTGGGTGTTATCTTGAATTTCAACATCCGTGGACTTAAACTTGATATAGCTCCCATTGAATCGATTTTCCGATATGATACCTTAAGACCTTCGATGTCGCAATTTTCATCCGATTTGGCTGAAATTTTGCAAGTAATATTCTGTTACGACTTTCATCAATCGATTTGAATCGGTCTATAACACGACATAGCTCCGCCTACCGATTTTCGGATGTAAGATCTTGAATCCCTGGAAGCCGCAATTGTTGTCCGGTTTGGCCGACATTACGCACATAATATTCTGTTATGACTTTTCACATCCGAGCTATGTATGGATCAAATCGCTGTCTAACCTGATATAGCTCCCATACTGAATAATCTTCTACGGCCCTAAAAAGCTTAAAATTTTAGCTGATTTGCTAGAAATTTTGCGTGTAAAGTACAATTGTGCCCTTCAACTAAGATTCGACGTGGCAGAACAAGGATAATACAGTTTCCGTTGCCGCCGCATGACAAAAGAGAAAGCTCACGTAGTGCAGTGAGCGTAGCAATATGTCTGGCCTCAATGCCCAGAGCTATTAGCATAAAGAAGGTTTTTTATACCTGCCACCATAGGATGGAGATGTACTTATTTCGTCATTCCGTTTGTAACATCTCGAAATATTTGTCTAAGGCGTCATGACATTTTAAGTTGATCTAGCCATGTCCGCCTGTCTGTCCGTTCGTCTGTCGAAAGCACATTAACTTTCAAAGGAGTTTTGCATAAATATTTCTCATTAATGTAGGTCGGAGGGATTGTAAATGGGCTACATCGGTCCAATTTTTGATATAGCTGCCATATAAACCGGTCTTGGATCTTGACTTCTTGAGCCACTAGGAGGCGGAATTCTTATCCGATTTGGCTAAAATTTGGCATAATGTGATTTGTTACAACTTTCAACAAATGTGCTAAGTTTAGCTAAAATCGGTTCATAACCTGATATAGCTGCTATATAAACCGATCTTGAATCTTGACTTCTTGAGCCACTGGAAGACGAAATTATTGTCCAATTGGGCTGAAATTGTGCATGAAGTGTTTTGTTATGACCAACAGCTGTGCCAAGTATGGTTCAAATCGGTCCATAACCTGATATAGCTGCCATATAAACCGATCTTAGATCTTGACTTCTTGAGCCATGCAATTCTTATCCGATTTGGCTGAAATTTTGTACAACAGCTTCTCCCACGACCTTCAACATACGTGTCCTATATGGTCTGAGTCGATCTATAGCCTAATATAGCTCCTAAATATACAAGGCGCAATTCTTATCCGAATGGGTAATATTTATCCAATGACATTTACGGTGGCCTTCCACATTCAATTTATTTATGGTCCGAAATGGACTACAACTTAATATAGCTCCAATAACATAAAAATTCTTATCTTTTATTCCTTTTTTGCCTTAAAAGAGATACCGCTCAAAGTACTCGATAAATGCGATCCATGGTGGAGGGTATATAAAATCCAGCCCGGCCGAAATTAGCACGCTTTTATTTGTTTTTGAATGATTTGGCTGAATCGAAGTACAGACCCCTAACATCCTAACCAAATACGGCCCTGATATATTAAAAAAAATTTTTTCTTCTTCAAATACGCACACCAAATACCGCCCAGATATGTTAATATGTAAATAAACGCGTTGGTGCCGGTAAAGTTAAAAAAATATTTTTAAAAAGTGGCAACACAGAATGACGCCCTTGGTTAGGCTTCAAAGCCAAGAAAGGTTTACAAGATACTGTGGGGTAGAGATGAGAATATCTGCCGATTAAGCTGAACGCCTAAGTTGTAATCCTGGCGAGAACATCAGGAAATTTTCAGCGCTGGCTATCCCCTTCTAATGCTGGTGACATTTGTGAGGTTCTATACTAAGCATAGAAACCACGTAAAAACTTCTCTACAAAAAGGTGTCACTCTGCGGCACTCTGTTGGGTCTGCTAAAAAAAGTAAGTCCCTTGTCATTTGGCTTACAACTTGAATCGGGCAGCAACCATTGATATATGAGAAGTTTGTCCCCTGGCCCTAATTTGCCGAAATTTGGGACAGTGAGTTACATTAGGCCCTTCGATATCTTTTTTTAATTTGATCCAGATCGGTCCATATCGGATATAGCTACCATATAGACCGATCTCTCGATTTAAGGTCTTGGCCCATTAAAGGTGCATTTATTCTCCGATGTCGTCGAAATTTAGGACAGTGAGTTAAGTAAGGCCACTCGAAATCGTTTTGCAATATGGCCCAGATCGGTCCAGATTTTGATATAGCTGCCATATAGACCGATCTCCCGATTTACGGTCTTGGGTATATAAAGTACCATTTATTGTCCGATTTGGCCCAAATTTGAAGCAGTGAGTTGTTTTAAGCTCTTCGGCATCCTTTTTCAATTTGGTCCAGATCGGTCAAGAATTGAATATAGCTGCCATATAGACCGATTTCTCGATTTAAGGTTTTAAGTCCATAAAAGGCGCATTTATTGTCCGATTTCGCCGAGTGAGTGAGTTGTGTTAGGCTCTTCGACATTTGTTTGAAACTTGGCCTAAATTGGTCCAGATTTGGATATAGCTGCCATATAGACCGATCTCCCGATTTAAGGTCTTGGGTTCATAAAAGACGCATTTATTGTCCGATTCCGCCGAAATTTGGGACATTGGGTTGTGTTAGGTTCAGATCGGTTCAGATTTGGATAAAGCTGCCATATAGGCCGATCTCTCGATTTAAGGTTTTGGGCCCATAAAAGACGCATTTATTGTCCAATTGTGCCGAAATTTGGGACAGTGAGTTGTGTTAGAGCCTTCGACATCCATCTTCAGCGTGGCCCAGATCGGTTTAGATTTGGATATAGCTGCCATATAGATCGATCTCTCGATTTAAAGTCTTGGCTCCGTAAAAGGCACATTTATAATCCGATTTCGCTCAAATTTGACACAGTGACTTATGTTAGGGTTTTCGACATCTGTTTCGTATATGGTTCAGATAGGTCTATATTTGGATATGACTACCAAATAGACCAATATTTTGTTCTGCAAAATTAAACAATGGCTTGTACTTATTAGACCACTCAATTCCCGTGTCAAATTTGGTTCAAATCGGGGGCATAAATTAAGCATTTTTCACCGGATTATGACGAAAGGTGGTTTACATATTTACCTAGGGTGATGGGTGTCCAAAGTTCGGCCCGGTCGAACTTAACACCGTTTTACTTGATAGTTGTTAAGATATGAATTTGAATCATATTAACTTTTGGATGCCCACTGAAAGGATTAAATTGCCTTAGAGATTCATGACGATTCATTTGCCGATGTGTTGCAAACAGCTGGACTAAATGAATGCATCCCCTATATAGTTTTTCTATTCACTCATTGCCCATAATCAGATCGGCCTATCTATTCGGGCATCACCCAAGTATGAAGGGGTCTGTTATTTTAATTTCTTAATTAATTGACATTCAACCGCAAGTGTTTGTTTATTCATCATCAATTTATGCATGTTGCCAAGAACACAGAGTGAGAATCGAATGTGTGGCATGCCTCAAACCCTCCATTTGTGTTTTTTTGCTTTTCCGAGACTGTGCTATTTTCTGCCTGATGTTTTCACTCGCCACGGGTGTTTCTGTGAATGAGAGCGTATTGTTGACATGTCTTGAACTTTGATGCTTGGACGTTATTAATTAATTTCGAATTAATTGAATTAATGTCTCCAGCTATTAAAATGTATGCATCGGATGCATGAGAGATGTTTGCTATTGAAATTGTAATAATTTATGGAATGGGAGAATATTACATAAGTCTGGATTTAAAAAGTCGAGTTGTAAGAATTTGTAGGTCTTTTAGCAGGCTTAAATTTAATTTGCAAATTTGTCCTTTAAGGAAGGGAGCAAACGTCTCACATATCAATGAGTGCTGCTCGATTCAATTGGGCAGATTTTTACATGGCATAGTAGCTCCGTTTTTATGCGGAGTAGCTGCAAATGTGGCCGCGGGCAGTCAGCAATTTTCGAGAGGAGAGTCTCAGTGAGGAGTCAGGTGGCACTGGCTCATAATTAAATACTGAGTGCCAATGATACTCGAGATGGAAAGGTGAGTTATTGGCGCCTTCAAATGACCAATGGCCAAGATCAGAGTCTGTTCCCAGGTTAGGGGGGAGCGTTGGATCTTGAAGCAAGCGTCTTGTCATAACGAGGGATACATGTGCGATCCCACAAAACCTATACGGTTGGCGCGCTGGGCCAGTAACCCGCCCCCGGAAAACTATGAGAGACAAAGGAATAGAAAAAACGGACCCACCAACGTTGACGACCCACGCAAACGGAAAAAGGCCATCATTTGCACCTGGAATGTCCGCACTCTTTATAGAGAAGGTGCAGTATACGCGCAGGCGGATGTATTAGAGAAGTACAAGACAGATATTACCGCCTTACAGGAAGTGCGATGGACGGAGAATGGCGTCACTACACCATCAAAAGGTGACGAAATATGCTATAGCTGTCATAAGACGAGGCATGAATTTGGCTGTGAATTTGTGGTTAGTCGGAGACTGAAACACCTTGTCTCCAACTTTACTCCGGTGGATGAGAGGCTAGCCACAATCAGCATAAAAGCTAAATGTGCCCATACCCCGACGGAAGACAAAGACGAGCAGACCGGATATTTTCTAGGAGCGCCTAGAGAGAGAATATGACCGCTGCACCGCCCATTATATTAAAATCGTTCTTGGAGCTTTTAATGCGAAGATAGGGAAGGAAAACATTTTCAGAAAGCTTAGCTTCTACAAGATAACGTCCAGTAATGGGTTGAGGCTGATAGATTTCGCCGCGGCAAAAAACATGGTAGTTAGTAGTACCAGATTTCAACATAAAAATATTAACAAAGCCACATGGCTGTCACCCGATCAAAACACGAGAAAGCAAATTGATCACGTTGTGATAGATGGAAGGCATTCATCCAGCGTCTTAGATGTACGATCGATCCGTGGAGCGAATATAGATTCGGACCATTACTTTGTTGCAGCAAAGGTTCGTACTTTCCTCGCCATGTTCAAAGGGGTACGAACATGGCGAGGAAAGTACGATCCGACACTGCACGGAAGCTGGACATTGAAAAGCTGCATACACAACAAATGGCAACGGCATACTCCACTCGACTGACTAAACTGCTTGATGAAAGCACTCTTTGTTCCGATGATATAATGGCGCAGTAGCAAACTATTGCCCACTCAATGAAAAATGCCCCGAAATCCGAACTTGGGTACCGGAAGCCTCCTCCAAGAAACAAATGGTACGACCAAGAGTGTCGAGAGCAATCCTGCAATCAGTAGCAACGCGCCAGATGAAGGAGAGGTATCGGGAGAAAAGGAGAGAGGAGAAACGTCTATTCCGCAGAAAGAAAAAGGAAATGGAAAGACGTGAGTGTGAGCGAATTGAGATGTACAGGAGTCAGAATGAAGTCCGGAAATTCTACCAAAGAATTAAACATCAAACCGACGGCTTTGGTGCAGACACATCCTCCTGCAGAGACAAAGAAGGAAATCTGGTAACTGACACAGATAACATGCTGAGGATATGGAAAGAATATTTTACCCAACTGCTAGTGTCCGATGTTGGCGGCGAAGAGGATACCGCAGAACCAATCCCTGATGAAGGTATAGAATGTTTACCTCCTAATCAGAATGAGGTCCAAGTACCAGTGACCCGACTAAAGAACAACAAGGCAGCAGGAGCCGACGGGTTACCCGCTGAACTATTTAAGACCGGAGGCGACACGCTGTTAAGGCGTATGCATCAGCTTATCTGCGCAATCTGGCTAGAAGAACGCATACCCGATGATTGGAATCTCAGCATACTATGTCCCGTACACAAGAAAGGAGACAAGACGGAATGTGCCAACTACAGAGGAATAAGTCTCCTCCCCATCGCATACAAGATACTCTCGAGCGTACTGTGTGAAAGATTTAAACCTAAAGTCAATGAGATAATTGGGCCCCATCAATGCGGCTTTAGACCTGGTAAATCCACCCTAGACCAGAAATTCACACTGCGCCAAATCTTGGAAAAGACCCGAGAAGGACAAATCAACACCTACCATCTCTTTGTTGACTATAAAACCGCTTTCGATACTCCTTTACATTCAAAGGTGTTTCAAGCCATGTCTGAGTTTGGTATCCCTGCAAAATTAATAAGACTCTGCAGGATGACACTTGCTGATACGCGTTCCTCAGTAAAAATAGGAAAGAATCTCTCCGAACCATTTAATACCAAACGAGGTTTCAGACAAGGAGACAGCCTATCGTGTGATCTCTTTAATATCCTGCTGGAGAAGATTATACGAGATGCAGATGTGAATAGATATGGCACACTAATCACAAGAGAACACATACTACTAGCCTACGCCGTCGACATCGACATCATAGGTCGGTCACCGGAAGTAGTAACGGCTGTCTTTGAAAAAATCGAAACAGAGCCAGTGAAAATGGTTCTGGCAGTAAATGGAGATAAGATGAAATGGATGGTTTCATGGATGGTGAAAACAGATAAGGCAGAGCTTGGGGTATTTGAGAGAAAGATTCTTCGTAAAATATTTGGACCAGTCTGCGTAAATGGAGAGATAGGCGTCGCATGAAGCACGAGCTCTATGACGACGATAGCATAGTTGCACGTATCAAAATACAACGGCGGCGTTGGCTAGGTCATGTTGTCTGAATGGATGAAGAAACTCCAACAAAGAAATCTTTTGAAGGCAAACACGGTGGTACACCCAAACCGGGACGACCAAAAGCCCGATAGAAAGATTAAGAGATGGGAGACACCTCGAAACTTGGTGTCAGATATTTAAGAATGAGCGCAGAAGATCTAGGCGATTGGAACGCTATTTTACGTTCGTGTAGTGGAACAAATGTTCTGTCATAGCCAATTAACGTAAGTAAGGTTCTGAGTCCTGAAAATATGTGCGATGTTCGCATAAAATAAAAATAGAGTCCTCGATATACAACTTTAACGAAAAAACATGGAAAATGCACAGAAAAAACGTAGATTTTGTTTTTGTTTACATGTGGTTTTTCCTTTTTTGCTAACCATTTTTTTTATTATTGGGTTGCCCAAAAAGTAATTGCGGATTTTTTAAAAGAAAGTAAATGCATTTTTGATAAAACTTAGAATGAACTTTAATCAAATATACTTTTTTTACACTTTTTTTCTAAAGCAAGCTATAAGTAACAGCTGATAACTGACAGAAGAAAGAATGCAATTACAGAGTCACAAGCTGTGAAAAAATTTGTCAACGCCGACTATATGAAACATCCGCAATTACTTCTTGGGCAACCCAATATTTAAATTACCGAAATAAAAAATTTGTTGGAATCACCCGTTGGTTACATACGATCCACAATCCAATTTTCAGAAAATATTAAACAAACCATGAAGCATACTTTTAGGCGCAACTGAAAAATATTTTTCCCATTTACAGATCTCGCAACTTCCGGCCGGGTAGTATGCGAAAGGTGCGACGACGAGCCGTCTTCAAGAATGGTGATTGTAATGTGCTGCAAAAGAATTTGACGCGTCGACGCTTGCGTTTCCTGCAGGATATGTACACCACATTGGTGGATTCACAATGGCGTTGGACTCTCTTGGCCTTTGCCTTATCTTTTATATTGTCGTGGTTGATATTTGCGGTACTTTGGTGGCTGATTATGTACACACATGGAGATTTAGAGGAGTTGCATTTGCCCCACAATCAGGGTAAGTATTCGAAGTAGACAAAGCTAAGGGATAATTTCTCATTTATCTTTATAGAGGAAAGTGGCTGGGAGCCTTGTGTCTCAGCCATCAATGGTTTTACCTCTTGCTTCCTCTTCTCCATTGAGACACAACACACCATTGGCTATGGTGTGCGCACCACTTCCGAGCATTGTCCCGAGGCTATTTTCATGATGTGTTTCCAGTCCATCTATGGTGTCATGTCGTCAGCCTTTATGGCTGGCATTGTCTTTGCCAAGATGACGCGAGCCAAGCAGAGGGCTCAGACTTTGCTCTTTTCGAAAAATGCCGTCATCTGCCAAAGAGATGGCATCCTGAGTTTAATGTTTCGTGTAGGTGATATGCGCAAGTCCCACATCATTGGAGCCGGAGTGAGGGCACAATTGATCCGCACCAGAAGCACCAAGGAGGGTGAGGTTATGACGCAACATTTCACCGAGTTGGAAATTGGAGCTGATGAATGTGGTTCGGATATCTTCTTCATTTGGCCCATGGTCATAGAGCATAAGATCGATGAGAACTCACCGCTGTATAATATGTCTGCCACAGATTTGCTGCATGACAAATTCGAAATTGTGGTGATGCTGGAGGGCACAGTGGAGTCGACTGGCCAATCGACCCAGGCTCGTTCCAGCTACATCAATACAGAGATTTTGTGGGGCCATCGCTTTGACCCGGTGGTAGTTTACAATAAAGATCGCCAGGCCTACGAAATCGATTACGCCCGTTTCAATGAAACCACCCAGGTGGACACGCCGCTGTGTAGTGCCCGCGATTTAAATGAGATCTACAAAATTCAAGAAGGTTTCACTACACCAGGTACGTGAGATACTACCTAACTAACATGCATTTCGTCTAAGAATCTTGGTTTTGGATTTTCGTTGCATCATCGTGCTTTGTCAAAAAAATTTGATTGGATATCGTGCTAATGCTAGTTGGCCATGTACTAAAATTATTGGATTATTTAAATTCGTTTCATAGCTCATCATCATTGAGTGCTTCATGTGGGGGTTATGAAAAGGTGTAATGTGGATAAGAAGTTTATGGTAAGGCATCCTTCATTTTCAGGAAAATTTATTTGGTGATGGTCGATTGGATTGGTAAAATTACTCATGTATCATATAAACTTTTTGCCATAACTGTAATGGAAATTGTTCTAATCATCATTTTTAGTATAGAAAAGTTGGTTTGTTTTTGAAGCTTTACTGAACATTAGATCTTTTTTGGAAAAAAATCAAATTCTAACATATCAATACCCCAAAAGTTTGGATGCAGCATATAGAGCCCTTTATTGGTCTTAGACAATTTATGTATTTACATACCTAGGCATTTCATTAATCGTCAAATATATGAAAACCATAAATAAACTTGAGACAGTCGTGGTGTAGAGCTTACCATGATCACCTATAATGCCGAACGCCTAGATTGGGATCCTGTGGAGATTTCTTCAGTGGGTGTTACCCCTCCCTAGAATTATTTTTTGAACCTTTGAGTGAGAAATTCTGAGAAATTTTTAAGTCACTCAAGGATAGCTACGATAATGTTATCCCCCTGGATATGTAAGGAAACTCATCATGACATGATCGAACGAATCTTGCGAGGATGAAGCTAACGCAATGGTAGTGAAAATTCTGAATCCTGGACCAGTACCTGCAGGTAACTCTCCGTCATTGCAAGGCCGTTTCGGAGGCACTAAAGGTCCTTCTGATGGCAGGAGGATTCGACGTGGTTCTTGTTCAGGAACTATGGGTGTACGGCGGAATGGTTCGTAGTTTAAGAATACCTGTATTTAAATTACTCAAACACTGAGCCAGTGTTCTTGTAAACAGTACTCTAAATGTTTTCCTTCTTCCGGCACTAAGCACTGAAGATTCAGTAGTATCCAGCCTTGATATATATTAGTCTCATTACAGGCTTTCCTATATATGGCACACAATTCAGAAATGACGCCTTCAAACCTAAAGTCGCTAGTTGAAGCCGCTTCAGCAGGGAAGAAGAGCCTCATTGTAGAAAGTGATGCTAATGCACATCACCAGATATGGGAAAGTTCGGATTTCAACGAAAGGGGTGAGCAACTTATCGCATATTATTAGTTGCAATCACTGCGATTTCAGCGGTGGTTTTCCCCTCCTAATGCTAGCAACATTTGTGAGGTACTATGCCATGTAAAACTTCTCTCCAAAAAGGTGTAGCACTGCGGCACGCCGTTCGGACTCGGCTATAAAAAGGAGGCCCCTTATCATTGAGCTTAAACTTGAATTGGACTGCACTCATTGATATGTGAGAAGTTTGCCCCTGTTCCTTAGTGGAATGTTCATGGGCAAAATTTGCATTTGCAATCTGGCGATTTGTAATAAAGGGAATAACCCGAACTTTATTGCCAATAACAGGCAGGAGGTACTAGATGTCACATTTGTATCGGAAGATATAAGTGGAAGGATATGACACTGAAAAGTGTTGAGTGACCAAAGCTTTCCTGATCATCGTTGTATAAGTTTCAGATTTGGCGAAAATTCTTCAAAAGTGGTCCCTCAGCTTAACAGAAAAAAGGCGGATTGGGATAAAATCAGCTAACATTCTGCACTATTTTTATGCCCACCAACGAAAGATGGGGGAATATTCATTTTGTCATTGCGTTTGCAACACATCGAAATATCCATTTCCGACCCTATAAAGTATATATATTCAGCGTAAAAATCTAAGACCCTATAGCCATGTGCGTCCGTCTGGCTATTGGAATCACGCTACAGTCTTTAAAAATAGAGATCTTGAGCTGAAATTTTGCACAGATTCTTTTTTTTCCATAAGTAGGTTAAGTTCGAAGATGGGCGATATCGGACTACATCTTGATAAAGCACCCATATAGACCGCTCCGCCGATTTAGGGTCTTAGGCTAATAAAAGCCACATTTATTATCCGATTTTGTTGAAATTTAGGAGAGAGAGTTATGTTAGGCCCTTCGACATCCTTTGTCAATTTGGCTCAGATCGGTCCAGATATGGATATAGGTGCCAGATAGACCGATCCGCCGATTTAGGACCTTAGGCCCATAAAAGCCACATTTATTATGCGATTTTGCTGAAATTTGGTACAGTGAGTTATGTTAGGCCACTCGACATCTTTCTACAATTTGGCTCAGATCGGTCCAGATTTAGATATAGCTGCCAAGCAGACCGATTTCTCGATTTAAGGCTTTGAGCCCATAAGAGGCGCATTATTGTCCGATGTCGTTGAAATTTGAGACAGTATGTTAAGTTAAGCCCCTCGGCATTCTTCTTCAATTTGGCTTAGATTGGTCTAGATTTGAATATAGCTGTCATATAGACCGATCTCTCGATTTGTAGTCTTGGCCCCCTAAAAAGCGCATTTATAATTCGATGTCGCTGAAATTTGACACAGTGACTTACGTTAGGCCTTTCGATATCCGTGTCGTAAATGCTTCAGATTTGGATATAGCTACCAAAAAGACCAATATTTTGTTCTAAAAAATTGAATTATGACTTGTATTTATTAGACCACTCAATGTCCGTGCCGAATTTGATCCAAATCGAATCATATTTCGATATACCTGCTATGCATATAAATTATGCACTTTTCACCGGATTTTGACGAAAGTTGTTTTATATTGTATATATACCCGAGGTGGTGGGTATCCAAAGTTCGGGCCGGCCGAACTTAATGCCTTTTTATTGTTTAAGTCCTATGCTGTCCCAGCAGGAATATCCAAATCAGGACCGATCTGAGTGAAATTGAAGAACAATGTCAAAGGGCCTAACACAATTCACTGTCCCAAATTACGGCAACATCGAACAATAAATGCGCTTTTTCTGGCCCCAAAACCTCAAACCGAGAGATTGGTCTATATGGCTGCTTTATCCAAATCTTGACCGATCTGCACCATAATGCCGAACTATGTCAAGGGACATCGGACAAATTTCGGCAACATCGGACAATAAATACACCTTTTATGGGCCTAAGACCCTTAATCGGAGGATAGGTCTATATGGCAGATATATCCAAATCTGGACCGATCTAAGCCAAATTGACGAAGGATGTCGAAGGACCTGACACAACTCACTGTCCCAAATTTCAGCAAAATCGGATAATAAATGTGGCTTTTGTGTACCTAAGACCCTAAATCGGAGGATCGCTCTATACGGCAGCTATATTCAAATCTGGACCGATCTGGGCCAAATTGACGAAGGATGTTGAAGGGCATAACAGAACTCACTGTTCAGCAAGATCGGATAATAAATATGGCTTTTATGGGCTTAAAACCCTGAACCGGCGGATCGGTCTATATGGGGCCTATATCAAGATATGGTCCGATATAGCCCATCTTCGAACTTAACCTGCTTATGGACAAAAAATAATCTGTACAAAGTTTCAGCTCAATATCTCTATTTTTGAAGACTGTAGAGTGATTTCAACAGACAGACGGACAGACGGACGGACATGTCTAGATCGTCTTAGATTTTTACGCTGATCAAGAATATATATACTTTATAGGGTCGGAAATGGATATTACGATGTGTTGCAAACGGAATGACAATATGAATATACCCCCATCCTTCGGTGGTGGGTATAAAAACCCTAACAGACATGTAGGCGATAGAGACAAGATACAACTAAATTGGAAGGTCTTTGGGAGCAATGACCCAGGAAGCAATGACCCATTAGATCTTTATGAAGAGCGTGCTAAGTTCGGACGGGCCGAATATTATATACCCTCCATCATCGATTGAATTTGTCGAGTTCTTTTTGGGCAAACAAAGGAAAGAAAAGGATAAAACAAAACAATTGTTATGCTATTGGAGCATAATGGAATGATTGTTGGAGAGCACAGTAGAAGTTATTGTGTAAAATTTCTGCCAAATCGAATAAGGATTTCGCCCCTTAGGGGCTCAAAAAGTAAAATAGGGAGAGTGTTTTATAGGGGAGCTTTATTAGGTTGTAGACCGATTCAGACCAAATTTGACACATATGTTGAAGGGAGAAGCCGTTGTACAAAATTTCACCTAAATCAGATAATAATTACGCCCCATAGAGGTTCAAGAAATCAAGATCCCAGATCGGTTTATATAGCATCAGGTTATGGACCGACTTGAGCCATACTTTGCAGAGTGGTTGAAAGTCATGACAAAACACCTCATGCAAAATTTCAGCCGAATCGAATAAGAATTGCATCCTCTAGTGGCTCAAGAAGTCAAGATTCAAGATCGGTTTATATGGCAGCTATATCAGGTTATGAATCGAAGTGAACTATTCTTAGCACAGTTGTTGAAAGTTATAACAAAATACCTCATGATAAATTTTACCCAAATCGGGTAAAAATTGCTCCCTGTAGTGGCTCAAGAAGTCAAGAAGTCAAGATCCAAGATCGGTTTATATGGCAGCTATATTAAAATATGGACTGATATGGACCATTTGCAATCCCAACCGACCTATAAGAAGTATTTGTGCAAAATTTAAAGCGGCTAGCTTTACTCCTTCGAAAGTTAGCATGCTTTCTACAGACAGACGGACGGACGGACAGACGGATATGGATAGATCGGCCTAAAATACAATGACGATCAAGAATATATATACTTTATGGGGTCTGAGAGGATTATTTCGAGGAGTTACAAACAGAATGACAAAACTAGTATACCCCCATCCTATGGTGGGGGTATACTGATTTCGTTTCGTTGCTTATCGTTGAGCTTAAACTTGAATCGGACTGCACTCATTGATATGTGAGAAGTTTGTCCCTGTTAGTGGAATGTTCATGTGCAAAATTGCATTTGCAAGTTACTATATCGGATTCAAAAATTTTTATACCCCCCACTATGGGATGGGGGTATACTAATTTCGTCATTCTGTTTGTAAATCCTCGAAATATTCCTCTCCGACCCCATAATCGTCATGACCTCCTTTTTATAGCCGAGTCCGAACGGCGTGCCGCAGTGCGACACCTCTTTGGAGAGAAGATTTTCATGGCATTGTACCTCACAAATGTTGCCAGCATTAGGAGGTGAAAACCACCGTTGACAATTTTTTCTGATGGTCTCGCCAAGATTGGAACCCAGGCGTTCAGCGTTTTAGGCGAACATGCTAACCTCTGCGTTACGGTGGACTCCGATATGGTAACTTACGACATGTTAACAAATATGGTAACTTTGGACAAATAAATAAAATTATGTGTATTTGAAAAGAACCTATCGTCCTGTAAGTCTAAATCCTCTAAGCAACAGCTTAGAGTGCACCGAGCCAGCAGGTTAAATATAAAATTTAACATAACCTTTGACCTTTTCAAATTCATAAGAATGCTCCATAAATCAAGAGGGAGAAATTATATATACTCTTTATATGTAAATGTTATAATACATCACATCTCTTAAATGTGTCAGACATTATACTAAATATGCTCTCTCATTAACACCATTAGGCATTGCTTTCAACGAAATGGATTATGTATATCAAACATCATAAAGGCAACTATGCATAATGCCCCACTTGAAATTGATATTATAAACCTTCAAAATTATATTATAATCCATCCCATTTATGGCATAATATACTTTAAGCGCACACACATTATCGACCTGCAGCATACGAGTTAAGAAACAACTCAATTTCCCCCTTTATATGCTAAACACCAGCACTGGCACTCAGCACCAAAATTGATCTTTTGTTAAATTGGTGAACATCAAAACAACACTTTTTTCGAAGATAAAAAAAACAAATTATTGGAATAAACCAGAAAAATTGGAAGCACTTAAATGTTTATGTCCATCTCTCTGTTTGTTGTTGCTCGTTGCTCGTTGTTCATTGTGTTAGCTGTTAAGTTGTTATTTTTTATGTATTTTAAATGTTTTTGTTTGTTTTTTCTCTTATCTTTTTTTTACTTTTTCCTTTAGCTGAAACCACATTTACCATGCGTCAATTGTCCCTCAATCCATCCGAACAGGCATCATAAAACAAAACTCGCATAAAAAAAAATTAAATAAAACAAACCCAAAAAAATCCAGCCATTTCATATAAAACCGCAATCGATCAAAAGTTCGTAGCTTGAGAAGAATGCCTTGGAATAGAAGCGAAGAAATTATTACATTCAGCTTGTTTAGGGTACATAAACAATGTCAGAGCTTTTTGCCGAAACAGACTAGACTTAGAAACACACAAACACACATACCCACACCCAAGTATCATAAAATCCTTTTGAGTCTAAATCAAGAAATAGAAGTTAAAATGTGTTTTTTTGTATTATTTACGAGCTTGTTTTTGTCAGCCATAAAAAGTGTTTTTGTCGAATCGATTTTTTGCTATGGAATTAATGTAAAGCCATTTATTGTTAGTCAACCGTTAAATTAGTTTATCGAAAATAGATAAAATAGCATTGTGTTGCGTTTGTCTCGTTAGTAAATCATAAAATTAAAACAAAAACGTCGTAGTGTTAATATAAATCTAATAAAAGCCATTCAATAACACTTTGTATTTTTTTCTTAATGACTCCCTAATTGCCTGCCGTTATATTTTTCATTTTGATTTTGAAATTGTTTCTTTTTGCAGACATTTGTAGACAATTCTCCAACTCTATTTCAGGTGATCTGCGCAAGCTACAATGTCCCTCGCCCATAAGTCCATCGTGGTTGGCGAAAAAAAGCGATACTGTCTACAGATGGCAGCTATCCAATGAAGCTTAGATGGTTATTTAGTGAAATTGAAAGATAATTAAATGTACGCACTCTTAATAGAATTTAATAAACACTTAAAAATTGACAATTCTAAGATTTAACATAATGTCTCCTAACCGCCAAAAAGATGTAAGTAGTCTTAAGTTAAACCTTTCAAAACTTTTTTATTTTTATACCCACCACCGTAGCATAGGGAGTAGATTCATTTAGTCATTCCGTTTGCAACACATCGAAATATCGATTTCCGACCCTACAAAGTATTGGGTTGCCCAAAAAGTAATTGCGGATTTTTTAAAAGAAAGTAAATGCATTTTTAATAAAACTTAGAATGAACTTTAATCAAATATACTTTTTTTACACTTTTTTTCTAAAGCAAAAAGTAACAGCTGATAACTGACAGAAGAAAGAATGCAATTACAGAGTCACAAGCTGTGAAAAAATTTGTCAACGCCGACTATATGAAAAATCCGCAATTACTTTTTGGGCAACCAATATATATATTTCGGATCGTCGTAAAATTCTAAGACGAGTTAACGATGTCCGTGTGTCTGTCCGGTTGTCTGTTGAAATCTCTCTGGAGCCTTCAAAAATTGAGATATTGAGCTGAAATTTGGCACAGATACGTCTTTTTGCCAAACTTAATGCCTTTTTATACCCACCACCGATGGATGGGGGTATATTCATTTTGTCATTCCGTTTGCAACACATCGAAATATCCATTTCAGACCCTATAAAGTATATATATTCTTGATCAGCGTAAAAATCTAAGACAATCTAGACATGTCCGTCCGTCTGTCCCTCTGTCTGTTGAAATCACGCTACAGTCTTCAAAAATAGAGATATTGAGCTGAAACTTTGCACAGATTCTTTTTTTGTCCATAAGCAGGTTAAGTTCGAAGATGGGCTTTATCGGACTATATCTTGATATAGCCCCCATATAGACCTATCCTCCGATTTAGGGTCTTAGGCCAATAAAAGCCACATTTATTATCCTATTTTGCTGAAATTTGGGACAGTGAGTTGCCTTAGGCCCTTCGACATCCTCCGCTCAGATCGGTTCACATTTGGATATAGCTGCCATATATACCGATCCTCCGATTTAGGGTCTTAGGCCCATAACAGTCACATTTATTATCCGATTTTGCTGAAATTTGGGACAGTGAGTTGTGTTAGGCCCTTCGATATCCTCCGTCAATATGGCCTAGATCGGTTCAGATTTGGATATCGCTGCCATATAGACCGATACGCCAATTTAGGGTCTTAGGCCCATAAAAGTCACTTTTATTATTGCATTTTATTGAAATTTGGGACAGTGAGTTATCTTAGGCCC
This sequence comes from Stomoxys calcitrans, assembly GCF_963082655.1. Classification (NCBI taxonomy): domain Eukaryota; kingdom Metazoa; phylum Arthropoda; class Insecta; order Diptera; family Muscidae; genus Stomoxys; species Stomoxys calcitrans. The sequence goes on from NC_081553.1 coordinate 171,389,043, forward strand.
TTCAACGTCCTTCGTCAATTTGGCCCAGAACGGTCCAGATTTGGATATAGCTGCCATATAGACCGATCCTCCGATTTAGGGTCATAGGCCCAGAAAAGCCACATTTATTATCCGATTGTGCTGAAATTTTGGACAGTACGTTGTCTTAGGCCCTTCGACATCCTCCGTCAATATGGCTCAGATCAGTTCAGATTTGGATATAGCTGCCATATAGACCGATCCGCCAATTTAGGGTCTTAGGCCCATAAAAGTCACTTTTATTATTGCATTTTGTTGAAATTTGTGACAGTGAGTTATCTTAGGCGCTTCAACGTCCTTCGTCAATTTGGCCCAGAACGGTCCAGATTTGGATATAGCTGCCATATAGACCGATCCTCCGATTTAGGGTCATAGGCAAAGAAAAGCCACATTTATTATCCGATTATGCTGAAATTTGGGACAGTACGTTAACTTAGGCCCTTCGACATCCTCCGTCAATATGGCTCAGATCGGTTCAGACCATATAGACCGATCTCTCGGTTTTAGGTTTTGGGGCCATAAATGGCGCATTTATTGTCCGATGATGCCGAAATTTGGGACAAAGAGCTAAGTTAAGCCCCTCCACATATTTCTGCAATTTGGTCTAGACCGATCAAGATTTGCATATAGCTGCCATATAAACCGATCTCTCGATTTAAAGTCTTGGCCCCATAAAAGGCGCATTTTTAATCCGATTGCACTGAAATTTGACACACTGACTTATGTTATGTTTTTCGACATCCGTGTCGTATGTAGTTCAGATCGGTTTATTTTTAGATATAACTACTAAAGCTATATACAATTGAACAATGACTTTTACTTATTAGTATTTGGTCCAAATCAGAACATATATTAATATAGCTGCTATGGGGCATAAGGTATAAGTTTTGCACCGAATTTTGACGAAAGGTGGTTTAAATATATATATGAGGTGGTGGGTATCCAAAGTTCGGCCCGGCCGAACTTAACGCCTTTTTACTTGTTACTTGTTATTTCCTCCACCATAGGATGGGGGGTATACTAATTTCGTCATTCTGTTTGTAACTACTCGAAATATTCGTCTGAGACCCCATAAAGTATATATATTCTTGCTCGTCGCGACATTTTATGTCGATCTAGCCATGTCCGTCCGTCCGTCTGTCTGTCTGTCCGTCCGTCCTTCTGTCTGTCGAAAGCACGCTAACTTCCGAAGGAGTACAGCTAGTCGCTTAAAATTTTGCTCAAATACTGTGTAGATCGGTTAGTAATGTAAATGGGCCATATAGGTCGATGTTTTGATATATCTGCCATATAAACCAATCTTGGGTCTTGACTTCTTTAGCCTCTAGAGTGCGCAATTCCTATCCGATTTGAACGAAATTTTGCACTAAGTATTTTGTTATGACGTCCAACAACTGTGTCAAGTATGGTTCGGTCCGTATTCTGATATAGCTGCCATATAAACCGATCTTGTGTCTTGACTTTTTTAGCCTCTAGAGTGCTCAATTCTTATCCGATTTGAACGAAATTTTGCACTAAGTATTTAGTTTTGATATCTAACAACTATGCCAAAAATGGTTCAAATCGGTCAATAATCTGATACAGCTGCCATATAAACCGGTCTTGGTCTTGACTTCTTGAGCCTCTAGAGTGCGCAATTCTTATCCGATTGGAATGAAATTTTGTACGTAGTATTTTGTTATGATAAACAATAACTGTGCGAAGTATGGTTCAAATCGGTTCATAACCTGATATAGCTGTTATATAAACCGATCTTGGGTCTTGACTTCTTGAGTCTCTAGAGGGCGCAATTCTTATTCGATTTAGCTGAAATTTTCCATGACGTATTTTATTATGACTTTCAACAACTGCGTTAAATAAGGTTCATATCGGTTCATAACCTGATATAGCTGCCATATAAACCGATCTGGGATCTTGACTTCTTGAGCCTCTATAGGTCGCAATTATTATCCGATTTGCCTGGAATTATGTACTACGGATCCTCTCATGACCATCAACATACGTGTTTATTATGATCTGAATCGGTCTATGGCCCGATGCAGCTCCCATATAAATCGTTCTCTCTATTTTACTTCTTGAGCCCCCAAAGCGCGCAATTCTTATTCGAATTGGCTGACATTTTACACAGGTCTCCAACATATGATTTAAGTGTGGTCCAGACCGGACCATATCTTGATATCGCTCTAATAGCAAAGCAAATCTTTTCTTATACCCTTTTTTGCCTAAGAAGAGATGCCGGGAAAAGAACTCGACAAATGCGATACGTGGTGGAGGGTATATAAGATTCGGCCCGGCCGAACTTGGCACGCTTTTACTTGTTATACCCACCACCGACGGATGGGGGTATATTCACTTTGTCATTCCGTTTGCAACACATCGAAATATCCATTTCCAACCCTATAAAGTATATATATTCTTGATCAGCGTAAAAATCTAAGACGATCTAGACATGTCCGACCGTCTGTCCGTCTGTCTGTTGAAATCACGCTACAGTCTTTAAAAATAGAGATATTGAGCTGAAATTTTGCACAGATTCTTTTTTTGTCCATAAGCAGGTTAAGTTCGAAGATGGGATATATCGGACTATATCTTGATACAGCCACCATATAGACCGATACGCCGATTTAGGGTCTTAGGCTCATAAAAGCCACATTTATTATTCGATTTTGATGAAATTCGAGACAGTGAATTATATTAGGCCCATCGACATCCGTCGTCAATTTGGCTCAGATCGGTCCAGATTTAGATATAGCTGCCATATAGACCGATCCACCGATTTAGGGTCTTAAGCCCATAAAAGCCACATTTATTATCCGATTTTGTTGAAATTTGGGACAGTGAGTTGTGTTAGGCCCTTTGACATCCTTCGTTAAATTTGCCTAGATCGGATCAGATTTGGATATAGCTGTCATATAGACCGATCCTCCGATTTTGGGTCTTAGGCCCACAAAAGCCACATTTATTATCCGATTTTGCTGAAGTTTGGGACAGTGAGTTGTCTTAGGCCCTTCGACATCTGTCTTTAATTTGGCCCAGATCGGTTCAGATTTGGATATATATATATATATATATAGACCGATTTCCTGATTTAAGGTTTTGGGCCCATAAAATGCTCATTTATTGTCCGATGTCGCTGAAATTCGGGACAGTGAGTTAAATTAGGCCCCTAGACATACTTTTGCAATATCACACAGAGCGGTCAAGATTTGGATATAGCTGCCATATAGACCGATATCTAGGTTTTAGGTTTTGGGGCCATAAAAAAACGCATTTATTGTCTGATGTCGCTGAAATTTGAGATAGTGAGTTTAGTTAGGCTCTTCGACGTCCTTCTTCAATTGTGCCCAGATCGGTCTGGATTTGAATATAGCTGCCATATAGACCGATCTCTCGATTTAAGGTTTTGGGCCCATAAAAGAGGCATTTATTGTCCGATTTCGCTTAAATATGGGACAGTGCTTTAAGTTAGGCTCTTCGACATTGTTATGCAACTTGGCCCAAATCGGTCCAGATTTGGATATAGCTGCCATGTAGACCGATATCGCGATTTAAAGTCTTGGCCCCATAAAATTCGCATTTATAAGCCGATATCACTGAAATTTGACAAAGTCTTATGTTAGGCTTTTCGACATCCGTGTCGTATATGGTTCAGATCGGTTTATTTTTAGATATATCTACTGTACTTATTAGTATTTGGTCCAAATCGGAATATATTTTAATATAACTGATATGGGACATAAGTTATGAATTTTTCACCGAATTTTGATGAAAGGCGGTTTACATATATACCCGAGGTGGTGGCCTTTTTACTTGTTTTTGAATCATAACAGTTTTGGAAAGTTTTTGTTCTTGTAACAATATCTTGGTAGCAATCCTCCTTAAGCTCCAATATGTGAGCAAGGTCGTTCTGTATCGAATATCACAGGCAATTTGCCTTGGGGCCTTTGGGCTGGGGCCGTCCGGTATCTCACTAAGATTCTCCACTTGAAACAGCTGATTGTTCCTGTCTTTAGTTGTAGCTACAACAAAACATTTCACTATACGCAACATGTAACTCTCAGCTGAGCTTCCCTCAACAACGATGCACACCACACAAATCCGAGCTCAAATTGTAAAAATGAGTGGTGCTAAGTTTTCCCAAGTCAGGATATTTGAAGGATAGATAGATGTGGACAAATGTTATCGACTCCATTATAAAACAGTAACTCCGTCACTTTGGCTCTTACATCTTATCGCTTTGGGCCCAACTTATTATTATGGTGAGTAAAAGTGCAGGAAAAACGAAAGACTTAAGACACAAACGCAAAATATTTAATATTCTCTGTGCAAAAGCACTCATGTGCAAAAGCACACATGTGCAAAAGCACTCATGTGCAAATAAACACTCAGCCATGGATAAGAACGATACAGGAGTATGCACCGTATCACATAAAGAAGCATGTAACAAGAATCAACTGACCTTCCCTTGACAGCATGCCTATGTCAAGGGCGGTGGAGACTGACCTGCACGAGGTTGTGCATAAAATAGAAGAATCCTTCGATGCCAAAACGTACACACTGGCGGTATGCATGCATATGCGAGGTTTTTAACAATGTGCGGACCGACAATCTGATCCAATCCTTAGACCAGTACCGGGTGGACCTTAGTCCTTAGAGACTGGATAAACCATATGCTAAGGAACAGGTCGATATATAATTTGACCCATGGCATAAATAAAAGGAAAAAGTGGCACAGGGCAAAACAATTAAGGATTTTGTAATAGCACGGAATTCCTAACTTAAAATTTTCCTTTTAGAGGTTACTTTATAGTTTTAGAGCGCACAACCAGCCGATTACTGGCTTAGGTGTATGTCCGTAGTGGCATGGGGGGATTAATATCTGCACCCACTTTTCAACTTAATCTAACCTATCGCTACTCCTATGGGTGACCACCATAAATGACCTATTACGGATGCTGACTGAAGAGGGATTTGAACACGTTTGCTACGCAGACGATATTATAATACTTCTAAGGGATAAGGATCCCAACGAGCTATGCAGAAGGGCCGCTCAGGCAAAAACTTTTTTGAACCTAACAACATTTGTAGAATCAACAGTAAATTTACAAAAAACAAGTAAAAAGGCGTTAAGTTCGGCCGGGCCGAACTTTGGATACCCACCACCTCGGGTATATATGTAAACCACCTTTCGTAAAAATTCGGTGAAAAATGCATATCTTATGCCCCATAGCAGCTATATCGAAATATGTTCCGATTTGGACCAAATACTAATAGGTACAAGTCATTGTTCAAATGTGTAAAACAAAATATTGGTCTATTTAGTAGCCATATCTAAAAATAAAAATGGTTAAGAGCCTAACACAACTTAATGTCCCAAATTTCGGCGACATCGGATAATAAATGCGCCTTTTGCGAGAGATCGGTCTATATGGCAGCTATATTCAAACCTAGACCCATCTGGGCCAAATTAAAGCAGGATGTCGAAGGCTCCAACACAATTCACTGTCCCAAATTTCGGCGACATCGGTAAATAAATGAGCCTTCTATGGGTCCAAAGCCTCAAATCGAGAGATCGGTTCATATGGCAGCTGTATCCAAATCTGGACCGATCTGTGCCATATTGCAGAAGTACATCGAGGATCTTAACTTAACTCACTGTCCCAAATTTCGGCGACATAGGACAATAAATGCTCATTTTATGGGCCCAAAATCTTAAATCGAGAGATCGGTCTATATGGCAACTATATCCAAATCTGATGCGATCAGGGCCAAATTAAAGAAACATGTCGGAGTGCCTAACTCACTGTCCTAAATTTCAGCAAAATCGGATAATAAATGTGGCTTTTATGGGCCTTAAACCCTAAATCGGAGGATCGGTCCATATGACAGCTATAACCAAATCTAGATCGATCCAGGCCGTATTAACGAAGGATGTCGAAGGGGCTAATACATCTCACTGTCCCAAATTTCAGCTAAATCGGATAATAAATGTGGATTTTATGGGCCTTAGACCCTAAATCGAAGGTTCGGTCTATATGGCAGCTATATCCAAATCTAAACTGATCTAGGCCAAATTAACGAAGGATGTCAAAGGGCCTAACACAACTCACTGTCCCAAATTTCAACAAAATCGGATAATAAATGTGGCTTTTATGGGCCTAAGACCCTAAATCGGAGGATCGGTCTATAGGGCAGCTATAACCAAATCTGGAACGAAGGATATCGAAGGGCCTAACACAACTCACTGCCCCAAATTTCAGCAAAATCAGATAACAAATGTGGCTTTTATGGACCTAAGACCCTAAATCGGCGGATCGGTCTATATGGCAGCTATATCCAAATCTGGACCGATCTGGGCCAACTTGACGAAGGATGTCGAAGGGCCTAACACAACTCACTGTCCCAAATTTCAGCAAAATCGGATAATAAATGTAGCTTTTATGGGCCTAAGTCCCTAAATCGGAGGATCGGTCTATATGGCAGCTATAACCAAATCTGGAACGAAGGATATCGAAGGGCCTAACACAACTCACTGCCCCAAATTTCAGCAAAATCAGATAACAAATGTGGCTTTTATGGACCTAAGACCCTAAATCGGCGGATCGGTCTATATGGCAGCTATATCCAAATCTGGACCGATCTGGGCCAACTTGACGAAGGATGTCGAAGGGCCTAACACAACTCACTGTCCCAAATTTCATCAAAATCGGATAATAAATGTGGATTTTATGGGCCTTAGACCCTAAATCGAAGGTTCGGTCTATATGGCAGCTATATCCAAATCTAAACTGATCTAGGCCAAATTAACGGAGGATGTCGAAGGGCCTAACACAAGTCACTGTCCCAAATTTCAGCAAAATCGGATAATAAATGTAGCTTTTATGGGCCTAAGACCCTAAATCGGAGGATCGGTGTATATGGCAGCTATAACCAAATCTGGAACGAAGGATATCGAAGGGCGTAACACAACTCACTGCCCCAAATTTCAGCAAAATCAGATAACAAATGTGGCTTTTATATACCTAAGACCCTAAATCGGCGGATCGGTCTATATGGCAGCTATATCCAAATCTGGACCGATCTCGGCCAACTTGACGAAGGATGTCGATGTGCCTAACACAACTCACTGTCCCAAATTTCATCAAAATAGGATAATAAATGTGGCTTTTATTGGCCTAGGACCTTAAATCGGCGGATCCGTCTATATGGGGGCTATATCAAGATATAGACCGATATGGCCCATCTTCGAACTTTACTTGCTTATGAACAAAAAATGGAATCTGTTCAAAGTTTCAGCTCAATATCTTTATTTTTAAAGGTTGTACCGCAATTTCAACAGACAGACGGACAGGCGGACGGACATGTCTAATTCGTCTTAGATTTATACGCTGATCAAGAATTTATATACTTTATAGGGTCAGAAATGGATATTTCGATGTGTTGCAAACGGAATGACAAAATGAATATACCCCCATCCTTCGGTAGTGCGTATGAAAATGTTTGATATATATATGACATTTTTGGGCTTTTTTTTAACTCTTCAAAATTTGGAAACAGCAGGAAATGTTTGCTGTTTTTCCAATAAATTACTGCCGTCCCATTTTCAGCAGTCTTTCTGCTGTTCCAGCAAACATTTTTGCTATTTTTACTGACAAATTTCTATGAGTGTAGTTATTCACACGCTGAACGCCTGGGCTCGAATCCTGGCGAGACCATCAGAAAAAAATCTCTCCAAAGAGGTGTCGCACTGCGACACGTCGTTTGGACTCGGTTATATAAGGGAGGTCCCTTATCATTGAATCGGACTGCATGCATTGATATCTGAGAAGTTTGCCCCTGGTCCTTAGTGGAATGTTCATGGGCAACATTTGCATTTTTGTAGATATTCACACTGCGCCTGATTCTGGAATAGAACCGAGAAATACAAGTCAACACCTACCACCTTTTCGTTGACTTAGAAGCTGCCTTTGACAGACCCATACATTCGGAGGTAGTTAATGCCATGCCTGAGCTTGGTATCCCTGCAAAACTGATACCACTTTGCAGGATGATGCTTGCTAATATACGTTCCTTAGTTGAAATTGGAAAGAACCTCACCGAACCCTTCAATGCCTTTGAAAGTTGAAAGAGAACCAACGTAGGTGGGTCTGGCGGCAAATAGGGACAAGACAAAATGAATGATATCAACTCCAACAAAGTCCTTTACACCCGAGCAGATAAAGAAAATGGAGAAAGTTAGGAACTAAAATTTCCTGTCCTGTTTTATGGCTCCAAAGCATAGATACTTGCTAAAGAGGAGGGGGTGTTTGGAGTGTTTGAGAGAAAAATCATTTGTAAAATATATGGACCAGTCCGCGTCAAAAGAGAATATAGGCGACTTATGAACCACTAGCTATATGATGACGATAGCATAGAAAAACGTATCAAAATACAACGGTTGCGTCGACTACAACTTCCAGTGTAGAAGTTATTTGAAGGCGAATGTAATAGAACACGCAAAAGGGAAAGACCAAAACTCTCAATCCCATGGCAGCCGGTTGTATGTACCGGATTGACCCGATGAATTCCTTCATCGGCAAGGGCTGTCGCCTCAGTGTACCACACACTGCTACTACAACAACAACAATAAAAACTCTGAGGGAGTGACCAGGTGCGTCAGAGATTAGAACAGGAGCGCAGAATATGGAGGCGCTTGGAAATCTATTCTACGTTGGTCTACTGAAACAAAGGTTCTGCATTGGCCAACTAAAGTAAAGTAAAGATTTATTTACTCGAAAGCTTTTGTTATTTCGACACATAGGCGGACTTTGAACGTAATATATCCCTTAGCCTCAAAGAAAAAAAGTTCCATCCATTTTTATACAGCACGCGACATGTTATTGATATCTACGCATCATTTATCCTATCCTTAACCTGTTGACTTCCCCATTTTTGCCATTTGCTTTCCAATGGCAAAAAAGGCAATACAATGTTGCTGTGCCACACAGACGCTTTCTTAGAATTGGCCTAAAGTAGCCCATGCAGCAATACAATATGAGTCTATTATCAACAATGAACAAGAAACAGCTTTATGAACTCCCTCCATGAAATGTCCTGCTGTGCCATTGCAGTGTTTGCTTGCATTCCCTGTGTCTTGATCAGACACTTTGATTTTTTTTTGTTTTCAAGTGGCATTCCATTATCAGATAATTATAACTTTCATAACTTAATAAATACGACAATATTAAAGTTATTAAAAACAAACCGTACACACACTGACATCAATTTCACAAAAGTTGGTCATATGTTTGCTGTTGTGCGATTATGTGTCTTTTGTTGGTTTCGTTATGGTGACCGAGTTATTTCTCCTTAGGCCACGGGTCTTGGGTTTGTTTAGTCTGTGTATGTTGTCCTCATAAACTTAGGAAACATATCAGATTACCGACAGTTAAGAGTCGGACAGCTTACATACAGATAAGTGAAACCATACATTATATGGGTTAAGGACATTAATATTTTCGAGCCCAAGCCACTTTAGGACGGGGAATTTCGAAGGGGTTTTTGCTACTGCCGCTAGTAAGCACTGTTGCAAGTGTTCGCTACTTTATGGAAAATATTTGTTTGGTTAATTTAATAATTTCGTGTGTTAACAACACCCACAATAAGCCACATTATTGCCAAGTTATAACTTTATTTGTTACATATTTCTTATCATTGGCAATTTTGGAAGCATAAATCATCTCGTATATGAACATTTCATAATTGCCATTCGAGGTTGGCGTTCGCCTTTCAATATAGCTCAACAAATTTAATTCACAATATTTGCTTTAGTAAGGCAATTAAAAGCCGTTTATTTTATTTTTTTTTTCAATACTTTTTTGGATTATTTATACTCTTTAAAATAAACAAAGGAATGCATAAATTTAATTTCGATGTTTTTGTTTTTGTGATGTTAAGAGGTGTGTTGAAAATTTACGATTTTCATTTGGGGTCTCATTAGTCTTACTAATGGTTTATCAGAAAAAAACCAAAAAAAAAACTAAACCAAAAAAAGAATAAACAAAAGACTTAAGCCACAAACTTGTTTTGTTTTTCTATGGTATTTAATAGACAAGAGCATTATTTTCATTTTTCCAATGATACCTACTGTCAAAGTGGCAAATTATAGCAATCGATCAGTCACGGACCTAAAGTCGACCGTGCTATATAAGAGGAGTAATAAATTGGAAAATTGCCCAGTTCGTTGAAACAATAAAAATGTGCAGAATAACAAGGTGGTTGAAAAAAAAACTTCTAGAAGTTAACCGTTCACATAATGTCACCCTTTTGTAATGCCTCCTGTAGGAAGGCTGACTTCCTACATATGACACACAATTGAGAGATGTCTCCTTCAAACTTTAGGTTGCTGGATGAAGCCGCCTCTTCAGGTAAAGGAGCCTCATTGTGGGAAGTGATGCTAGTGCACATCTCACACATAGTCAAGTTTGGATATCAACGAAAGAAGTGTGCAGCTTATCAAATTTATTATATGTTGCAATCTGCGATTGTTAATACAGGAATTTGGCCGACCATTATTGGAAGGTACTTGATGTTATCTTTTTATCAGAGACTAGCTGAACCGGGCCCGCTCCGCTGCTCGTTCTATTACTTTATATGGAACCAAATTATCCTCTGAACATTAATTTTCGACAACTAAAGTCTATTGGTCTATGAATTCGCTCGGAGGGTTTAGGGTCATTGAAGTTTGGATGTTAGATGAACTCCATTCATATTTGAGCCCTATATTCTCATTGGGATGTTGGGATTGGGAAGGCCCCCGAGTGGTGGTGTGGACTCCCAGAAACGTGGTCCTGAAAGTGGGTATGAATTTCGTGCTCTATTCCAAAACACCATTCATTTGAGTCCCATATTGCCATGATCAATAAACATGCATGTCCGATTTAGGGATGTTTTCGGGTGTGAGGTCCCCCAGACACTTGGCCCTGAAAAAAAATATCAGCTTCGTGCTCAAATATCATTTATTTGAACCACATGTTGCAATTGGCCTCAAAATTGGATATCAAATTCGTTTTCTAATCTCAAATACTTTTCATTTAAACCCCATATTGCAAAAATCAACAAATATGTTCGGTTTGTGGTTGGGTCCTATAAACTATCAATATCGAGCTCCACTCTCTTTAAGATCCAAATTGTCATGGTGAGTAAATAAGTCCCATTTGGGTTGTTATGGGACGTCTCCTAGACAGTTGGCCCTGAATGTTGATATCAGATTGGTGGTCTACCCCCAAAAACCTTTCATGTGAGCTCCATATTTCCATAGTCAGCAAACATGTCCGATTTGGTGGGTATTTTGGATATGGGGCGGCTAGTCAGTGACTGCGCCCTTGAAAATATGTATCAGATTCGTGTTATACTCTAAAATACCTCTTATATGAGCCCTATATTGCAATGGTCAGCAAATACGTCCTATTGGGGTAGTGTGAGGGGGGTGGGGTAGGCTCATACACAATTTTCCCGAATATTGATATCAAATTCGTGCTTTACTCCCAAATACCTTTCATTTGAGCTCTTTATTGCTATGGTCGTAAATTTGCCCTTTTTGGGGTGTATTTTTGGGGAGTGGCGGCACCCCAAAAACTTGTTTGTATATCAGATTTGTATTCTACACTCAAATGCCTTTTATTTGAGCCCTATATAGCCATGGTTAGTATATAAGTCCTGCTTAGAGGGTGTTTTGGAGAAGGAGTGGACCCCCAGAAACTTGGATCCACATTCGAATAGCAGATTCGTATTCTACTCGCAAATACCTTTCATTTGAGTTCATATTGCCATGGTCGGTAAATATGTCCGATTTATGGGTGTTTTGGGGTGGTCTCCCAAACACTGGATTGGATATCAGATACGTTTTCTAATCTTAAATACTTTTCATTTGAGTCCCATATTGTCGTGATTGGTCCATATGTATATTTGATAGGTTTTGGGAGTGGGGCGGGCCCCTTAGGTATCCCATCCAAAATCTGGATAACAAATTTTTGATTTTTGGTAACTATAAGAGAGCACACAAAATTTCCCTTAAATCGCACCACCCGTCTCCGAGATCTGGCGTTTCTGAAAATTATGGTAAGGGAGAGGGCCCGCCCCAACTTGAGATATGAAACAAGTAAAAGCGTGTTAAGTTCGGCCGGGACAAATCTTATGTATCCTCCACTATGGATCGCATTTGTCAAGCTCTTATCAATCCAGTCAAGCACGGTATCTCTTTTGTAGGCAAACAAAGGATAAAAGAAAATAATTGCTATGTTATTGGAACTATATCAAGTTATGGATCATTTTGGACCATAATTGAACTGAATATTGGAGACCATAGTAGAAGTCATTGTGTAAAATTTCAGCCTAGATTTGGCTGAAATAAAGAATTGCGCACTTCGGGGGTTGAGGAAGTAAAATAGAGAGATCCGTTTATAGGGGAGCTGCACAAGGATATAAAGGGAGGGAAGCCGTTGTACAAAATTTCAGCTAAATCGAATAATAATTGCGCACTCTAGTAGCACAGGAAGTCAAGATCCCAGGTCGGTTTATATGGCAACTATATCAGGTTATGGGCCGATTTTAACTATTTTTAGCACAGTTGTTTAAAGTCAAGACAAAAAAACACCTCATGCAAAATTTCAGCCAAATCAGATAATAATTGCGTCCTCTAGTGGCTCAAGAAGTCAAGACCCCGATAGGTTTATATGACAGCTATATCAGGTTATAGACCGATTTGAACCATTCTAAATACAGTTGTTGGAAGTCATAACAAAACACCTCATTCAAAATTTCAGCCAAATCGGATAATAATTGCGTCCTCTAGAGGCTCAAGAAGTCATGACCCCAGATCGGCTTATATGACAGCTATATCAGGTTATGGACCGATTTGAACCATTCTAAATACAGTTGTTGGAAGTCATAACAAAACACGTCATGCTAAATTTCAGCCAAATCGGATAGGAATTGCTCCCTGTAGAGGCTCAAGAAGTCAAGCCCCCAGATCGGTTTATATGGCAGCTATATCAGGTTTTGGACAGATTTGAATTATTCTTGAGACAGTTGTTGAAAGTCATAACAAAACACCTCATGCAAAATTTCAGCCAAATCGGATAATAATTGCGTCCTCTAGAGGCTCAAGAAGTCAAGACCCTAGATCGGTTTATATGGCAGCTATACCAGGTTATGGACCCATTTCAACTATTTATAGCACAGTTGTTGAAATTCATAGGAAAAGACCTCATGCAAAATTTCACTTGGTATCACATCCAACAACTGTATTAAGTAAGTTTAAAATCGGTTCATAGATGTCATATAAACCGATTTCTTGAGGTTTAAGAAGGCGCAATTCTTATCAAATTTGGCTGTAATTTTGCGTGTGGTATTCTGGTATAACATCCTACAACTGTGCTAAGTATGGTTCAAATCGGTCCATAACCTGATATACCTGCCATATAAACCGATCTTGGGTTTTGATTTCTTGAGTTTCTAGAGATCGCAATAATTGTCCGATTTAGCTGAAATTTTGTATGTGGTGTTCTGGTATCACTTCCAACAACTGTGCCAAATATAGTTTAAATCGGTCCATAACCTGATATAGCTGCCATATAAACCGATCTCTCTATTTTACTTCTTGAGCTCCTAAAGGGCGCAATTTTTACTAGAATTGGCTGAAATTTTACACAATGACTTCCAATATGGCCTCCAATATTCAATTCAATTATGGTCCGAATCGAACCATAACTTGATATAGCTCCAATATTATAACAATTCTTTTCTTTTATCCTTTGTTTGCCTGAAAAGAGATATCGGGAAAAGAACTCGACGAATGCGATTTATGGTGGAGGGTATATAAGATTCGGCCCGGCCGAATTGAGGACGCTTTTACTTGATATATATAAGATTATCAGCGGAAGGATATGTGACTTGAAAGTAGTGGATGCCCGCAGCTTCTCTGATCATCGTTATGTTAGCATCAGTCTTGGAGAAAATACTGCAGAATTGGACCATCAGCTAAATGGAGCATAGGCGGTTTGGGATAAATTTCGGAAGGCCTGAAAAGGAAGTTAAAACTGCAGAGGATATGTCAGCACGTTCTAGAGTCAATTCAAGCGGCAAATAGAGGCTATCGTGTTGGACCCCAGAACTCTTCAATTGGGCGAAAGCCGTAAGCCGATCACACGATTGGGGTGTCTATAAGGCTAAGCTAAGAAAATACAAAGGCGAGCTGAAAAGGCTCAGAGTCAATCCTGTCTGGAATTCGGCAGCATCGTAGGGGTTATATTTGAGGAATCTATTCTAATGAAGACCCAATCCTCGAAATCTATTATGCTAGGAGACATTCTGAAGTCAGCAAATGTATGGACAATATCTAGTGAGGAAACACTGGATCTCTACGTTCATACACATTTCCCGAAAAATGTGTATCTCCACCGGAAAATGTAGCTCCAGAAGAGGTTGTCACTGATACGCATTTGTCGGAGGTTGTTGGGAAAATTTTGTCTGATTCGAAAATCTTTTGGACGATAAAAAGATTCGACTTTAAATCGCAAGGTCCTGATAATGTATTACCGGTTGAACTGCATTTACTCTGCTTGCATTAGCATGTCGTACATAGCTGTTGGATGAAGAGACACAAAGGTAATTTTTATTCTAAAAGCAAGAAAACCTTATCACACCTAAGCAAAGATTTTCGTCCTCTTAGTCTGTCGTCCATTAAGCTAAAGACTGTAGAGAGTTTGCTAGAAACATATCTAGATGCAAACATCCCTGGAAATCGCCTGCCTCGGTAACAGAATACATATAGTAAGGGCAAGTCCACTGATTTGGATATAGCTAACATATAGACAGATTTCTTGATTTAAGGTTTTGGGACCATAAAAGGCGCATTTATTGTCCGATTTAACTGAAATTTGCAACAGTGAGTTGTGTCAGGCTCTTCGACATTTTTCTGCAACTTGGCTGAAATCGATTCAGATTTGGATATAGTTGCCATACAGACCGATATCACGATTTAAAGTCTTGGCCCCATAAAGGCGCATTTAAAATTTGATTTCACTTAAATTTGACACAATGGCTTATGTTTGGCTTTTCGACCTACGTGTCGTATACTGTTCAGTTCGGTATATTTTTAAATATAGCTACTAAAAAGACCAATATTTTGTTATACACAATTGAACAACGACTTTTACTTATTAGTATTTGGATAAAATCGGAACATATTTCGATGTAGCTGCTATGGGGCATAGGTATGCATTTTTCATCGGATTTTGACGAAAGTTGGCTTACATATATACCCGAGGTGGCGGGTATCCAAAGTTCGGCCCGGCAAAACTTAACGTTTTTTTACTTGTTTTATTGAAAAATTGTGCTCATCGACGTAGCTCATTTTTGGCTCAATGGGTAAAAAATAAGCAGTATTGTCGATTTTGGAGTGAAGATCAGCCAGAAGCATTGTATGATATACCAATGTATTTAGAACACGTAAAAGCGTGCTAAGTTCGGCCGGGCCGAGTCTTTTATACCCTCCACCATGGATCGCATTTTTCGAGTTATTTTCCCGTCATCTCTTCTAAAGCAAAAAAAGATTATAAGAAAAGATTAGCTGTGCTATTAGAGCGATATCAAGATATGGTCCGGTTTGGACCACAATTAAATTCTATGTTGGAGACCTGTGTAAAATGTAAGCTAATTCGAATATGAATTGCGCCCTTTGGGGGCTCAAGAAGTAAAATAGAGAGATCGATTTATATGGGAGCTATATCGAGCTATAGGCGGATTCAGACCATAATAAACACGTATGTTGATGGTCATGAGAGCATCCGTCGTACAAAATTTCATTCAAATCGGATAAGAATTGCCTCTAGAGCTCAAGAAGTCAAGACCCAAGATCGGTTTATATGCCAGCTACATCAGGTTATGGACCGATTTGAACCATACTTGGGACACTTGTTGGATATCATAACAAAATACTTCGTGCAAAAATTCATTCAAATCCAATAAGAACTACGCCCTCTAGAGGCTCAAGAAGTCAAGACCCAAGATCAGTTTATATGACAACTATATCAGGTTATGAACCGATTTGAACCATACTTAGCACAGTCGTTGGATATCATAAAGGAACACGTCGTGCAAAATTTCATTCCAATCGGATCAGAATTGCGCACTCTAGAGGCTCAAGAAGTCAAGACCCAAGATCGGTTTATATGGCAGCTATATCAGATTATGAACCGATTTGAACCATTCTTAGCACAGTTGTTGGATATCATAACAAAATACTTCGTGCAAAAATTCATTCAAATCCAATAAGAACTACGCCCTCTAGAGGCTCAAGAAGTCAAGACCCAAGATCAGTTTATATGACAACTATATCAGGTTATGAACCGATTTGAACCATACTTAGCACAGTCGTTGGATATCATAAAGGAACACGTCGTGCAAAATTTCATTCTAATCAGATAAGAATTGTGCACTCTAAAGGCTCAAGAAGTCAAGTCCCAAGATCGGTTTATATGGCAGCTATATCAAAACATGGACCGATATGGCCCATTTACAATACCGACCTACACTAATAAGAAGTATTTGTGCAAAATTTCAAGCGGCTAGCTTTACTCCTTCGGAAGTTAGCGTGCTTTCGACAGACAGACGGACGGACGGACGGACATGGCTAGGTCGACATAAAATGTCGCGACGATCAAGAATATATATACTTTATGGGGTCTCAGACGGATATTTCGAGTAGTTACAAACAGAATTAGTATACCCCCCATCCTATGATAGAGGGTATAAAAATTAAGTTGTAGGGCATAATTTTATTCTACATACCAAACTTCTGTCAAACAAGGAAAAGTAAAAGCTTCTAGAAACCGAACAAAGTTGATCGAAAGACCGGTTTACATTGGAGCTATATTAGGTTATAGACTGATTTTGGGAGATTTTGGCACAGTTGTTGGAAGTCATAAAAAAACACTAAGTGCAAAGTTTGTAGCTAAATTGGACAAAAATTGCGGGTTGTAAGGGCTCAAGAAGTCAAATCGGGAGATTGGTTTTGTATGGGAGCTATATTCTAATCTGAAACCATATGGCCCATT
Organism: Stomoxys calcitrans; assembly: GCF_963082655.1. Classification (NCBI taxonomy): domain Eukaryota; kingdom Metazoa; phylum Arthropoda; class Insecta; order Diptera; family Muscidae; genus Stomoxys; species Stomoxys calcitrans. The sequence continues at coordinate 171,406,157 of NC_081553.1, forward strand.
TGCAATTCTCAAAGACCTACATTAATGGAAAATACCTGTCCAAAATTTCAAGCGGCTAACTTTACGGTTTCAACCGCTATCGTGATTCCGACAGACAGACGGACGGACATGGCTAATCGATTAAGAATGTCAAGTCGATCCAGAATATATATACTTTATGGGATCGCAGATCATTACTTCGAGGTGTTACAAACGGAATGACTAGGTTAGTATACTCGCATCCTAAGGTGGTGGGTATAAAAAGTTGAAGTTGAGTGTGGTTTATGATCTGGTGGCATCATTGGACCACATTTCTTCAAAGATGATGCGAATCGTGACGAACCTGTGAATAGTGAGCGCTATCGTGAGATGATATCCAACTTTCTTTTTTGACAAAAACACAAGAGCTTGACTTGCGTGACATGTGGTTTGAACAAGACGGTGCCAAATGCCACACAGCACGCGTAACAACGGACTTATTGAGAGACGAGTTCGGCGAATATTTTATTTCACGTTTGGGACCGGTCAATTGGCCGCCTAGATCGTGCGATTTAACGCCTTTAGACTATTTTTGGTGGGGCTATGTAAAATCCGCTGCGCCTTCTTTTACTTTATATGGAAAAAAAGTTTCCTTGGAATATTTATTTTCGAAAATTAAAGAGCTTTTAATGAAATACCATGGCTACGAAAATAGTATATCGCTTGACTAACAGTTTAACAATATTATTACCCTTAACTGAATCCCATGGTGTTTCATTCCATCCATTCTTAAAATACTTTATTTCAGCCCGATATTCTCATGTTTTCTTTGAATTAGGGGTGTTTTGGGGGGTGAGGTGGTCCCCCAGACACTTGCGCCTGAAAAATCAGCATCGTGCTCTTCTTTCATATATCATTTATTTTAACCCCATATTGCCATTGGTTTAGGGGAGTATACACGATGGGGCGTCCCCAAATACATGGCCCCAAACAGCAAATAGTCACTAAAATTTGCTGTTTGTGGGGTATTTTGGGAAAGGGGTAGACCCCCAGAAAATTGGTCCCGAAAGTGGGTATCAATTTTTGCTCTACCCCCCAATACCTTTCATTTAAGTTCCACATTGACATGGTCGGTAAATATGCCCGATTTAGGGGTGTTTTGCTCTATTCTCATATATCTATATATCATTTATTTGAACCCTATATTGCCATTGGCCTCAAAATTGGATATCAAATTCGTTTTCTAATCTCATTTAAACTCCTTATTGCAAAAGTCAGCAAATATGTCCGGTTTGGGGTATTGGCCTTAAAAACTAAAAATATTTAGTTCCACTCTCTTGAAGACCCAAATTGTCTTGGTGAGCAAATACGTCCTATTTGGGGGTTGTTATGGTAGTGGGACGTCCTCTAGACAATTGGTTTCTAATGTTGATAGCAGATACGTGGCCTACTCCCAAATACCTTTAATTTGAACCCCATATTTCCATAGTCGGCAAACATGACCGGCTTGGGGAGTGTTTTGGGGGATGGGCGGCCACTCAGTGAGTTGGCCTTGATTCGTGTTCTACTCTAAAAAACCATCTTTTTTGAGCCTCATATTGTAATAGTCAGCAAATACTTCCTATTTGGGTGGTTTGGGGGGGGGGGGGGAGTGTCCCATAGACACTTTTCCCGAATATTGATATTAGATTCGTGCTTTACTTCCAAAGATCTTTCAATTGAGTCTCATATGGCTATGGTCGTAAATTTATCCCCTTTGGGGGATGTTTTGGGTCCCATATTTGGATATTAGATTCTAAGTCTACACTTAAATGCCATTTTATTTAAGCACCATATTCCCATGGCCAGTAAATAAGTTCTGTTTGGGAGGTGTTTTGGGGAAGCGGTGGACCCCCAGAAACGTGGTCCCACATTTGGATATAAGATTCGTATTCTACTCGCAAATTCCTTTCATTTGAGTCCCATATTGCTATGGTCGGTAAATATGTCCGATTTAGGGGTGTTTTGTGGGTTGGGGTTGTCGCCAAAACACTTGGTCTGACAATTGTGTATCAGATACGTTTTCTTATCCTAAATACCTTGCATTTGAGTCCCATATTGTCGTTATTGGTCTAAATATATGTTTGGTAGGTTTAAGGGTGAGAGCACACAAAATAAAATTGCATAAATCGCACCACCCATCTCCGAGATCTGGCGTTTCTGAGAATTAGGGTAAGGGGTGGGTCCGGGTATTACGATTAAGCTTTTAATTGCTCACTTTTTTTGTATTGCTAGGTAGGACACTCTGGTTTAACATTGTGTGAACAAACTATTTTCTAGCTGTTGTTATTTTTAAGATATAGGGTACATGCATCATTTTAAGTACAGATTATCACCATAATGTCCAGAGCCTGTTCCAGTCACCTAACCACACATGAATGCAAACCATAACCCAACCAAAAAAAAGGAAACTTTAGATATATATTAAAACTAATTTCATGTGTACCATGGAAATAATGTTGCATTTTTCAAATTCAATTCATGATTTAGATTTGTAGCGGCACGTTTTGTAATAATTTAAAACGTATTTACCAAAGTGCTCGACTACTACAATTTTCGGCCGCAGCCAAAGCGACAACCAATGTTTGGACGTGGTGCAGTCGGTGCACACAAAAAGGCCATACTTAGAGCTCATATAAAATATTTTTTTATTCATTGCCTAAAATTAAAATATTATCATGTAATATGTTTTTTTTTTTCATGCTGCTGTTGTCGTCGTTTTTCGCCTTTACTACCCCATAACAGCTAACTTGGGTAAGCCAACAGGAAACAAAACAAAATCAAATCAAATTCATAGTGAAATAAACTTTGACCAAGTCGTGGCAATGTATGAAAATGTTGGGCTGAAATATGTTGCAAAACGTTCATTGTACACTCGAGGAAAATAATTTTTAATTTTGTGATTTTAACTTAGCTGTTTCGAGCTCATAAAAAAAATCAGGAAATATTAAAACGTCAAAGAAGAGGAAAGCGAAAGAAGTTCTCATCGCTTGGTTGGCTCAAAGGTTCGAACAAGAAGGTAATTTTCCATTTTTGGTTTCTATGTTAATACAAGAACTATAATGTATATGTGAGCCTCTCTGCAGACTACCTCTATTACCTAGCCTAGATTAGGTAATTGGAAATTTTTTGCAAATTTTGTCCATGAACATTCCACTAAGGAACGGAGGCAAACTTCTCACATATCAATGAGTGCAGTCCGATTACAGTTTAAGCTCAATGATAAAGGGCCTTCATTTTTATGCCGAGTCCGAACTGCATGCCGCATGGCGACACCACTTGGTAGAGAAGTTTTAACATGGAAGGAGTAAGGGGATAACCACCGATAACAATTTTGTTGATGTTCACGTCGGGATTTGAACCCGGCGGCATAGGCTGACATACTAACTTCTACTCCACGGTAGCCTTCAGCCTTCCAGCATAACTGTAATATATAAGTCCAGAGAGAGATAGAGAGAGAGAGAGACTAATTGGTCCTAAAGCCATGGCCACACTGCTACCCTGCCTACGGTGTGAGGACACCCTTCACCCTTTTCCAAGATAATAGACATAGACATAGAATTATCGAACAAAATCTCGAAAAAAACGGGACATAGTACCTGTAAGCCAAACAGTCAAAGCCACTTTGCAAACTTAAACCAGGAGACTAATACAAATGTGCTAAACAATATCGGATCTAGCACACAGTCGCCTTACTATATTGTCATTCCGTTTGTTAACCTCAACACCTAACACCAACTTAGCCACCATGACACCAGAGACCGTAGCACAGACGTGCGGCTGTCGATTAGAAGCAAACTTTCGAACGGATAACGCTTTTCCACGGAATTTTGCATATATACTTCCCGGCCGACATGAAATAACTGTTACCACCACTTGGGCTGGAACGTTGAGCTCCGACTTGTGTGGTGTTCATCTTTATGGCTGAAAAATACAGGGAGCGTCCACAGTCTGAGGATATTGGAAAGCTTCGTATTTATGCGGATTAGCTGCAGATGCGGCCGTGGGCTGTCAGCGGTTTCGAGAGGAGAGTCTCATTGAGGGGTCAGGTGGCACTGAATCTTACTTAAATACTGAGAGCCAATGATACTCGAATTGACAAGGCGAGTTATTGGCGACTTAAAATAATCAATGGCCAACATCAGCATCTGTTCCCAGGTAAGGGGCGACTGGATGCGACTGGATGCGAACGGTTTGCGACGTCGAGGGATACACGTGCGATCCCACAAAACCCATGCGGTAGGGACGATGGGTTAGTAACCTGACCCCGGAAAATTGTAAGGATTACTCTGAGAAAGAAAGGAATAGTAACAAGTAAAAAGGCGTTAAGTTCGGCCGGGCCGAACTTTGGATACCCACCACCTCGGCTATATATGTAAACCACCTTTCGTCAAAATCCGGTGCAAAACTCATAACTTATGTCCCATAGCAGAAATATGTGGAGGGGCTTAACATAACTCTTTGTCCCAAATTTCGGCAACATCGGACAATAAATGCGCTTTTTATGGCCCCAAAACTTAAAACCGAGAGATCGGTCTATATGGCAGCTATATCCAAATCTGGACCGATCAGTGCGATAATGCAGAAGTATATCAAGGGGCTTAACTTAACTCACTGTCCCAAATTTCGGCGACATCGGACAATAAATGCATGTTTTATGGGCCTAAGACCCCAAATCGGAGGATCGGTCTATATGGCAGCTATATCTAAATCTGAACCGATGAGCCAAATTCACAGAGGACGTCGGAGGGCCTAAGACAACGCACTGTCTCAAATTTCAGCAAAATCGGATAATAAATGTAGCTTTTATGGGCATATAACCCTAAATCGGAGGATCGGTCTATATGGCAGCTATATCCAAATTTGAACCGATCTGAGCCAAATTGACGAAGGCCTAATACAACTCACTGTCTCAAATCATAGGAAAATCGGCTAATAAATGTGGCTTTTATGGGCCTAAGACCCTAAATTTGAGGATCGGTCTATATGGCAGCTATATCCAAATCTGAACCGATCTGACCCATATTGACGGAGGATATCGAAGGGCCTAACACAACTCACTGTCCCAAATTTCAGCAAAATCGGATAATAAATGTGGCTTTTATGGGCCTAAGACCCTAAATCGACCGATCGGTCTATATGGGGGCTATATCAAGATATAGTCCGATATAGCCCATCTTCGAACTTAACCTGCTTATGGACAAAAAAAGAATCTGTGCAAAGTTTCAGCTCAATATCTCAATTTTTAAAGGCTGTAGCGTGATTTCAACATACAGACGGACAGACGGACGGACATGTCTAGATCGTCTTAGATTTTTACGCTGATCAAGAATATATATACTTTATAGGGTCGGAAATGGATATTTCGATGTGTTGCAAACGGAATGACAAAATGAATATACCCCCATCCTTCGGTGGTGGGTATAACAAGTAAAAAGAAGTTAACTTCTGTCGGGCCGATCTTTGGATACCCAGCACCTCGAGTATATATGTAAACCACCCTTCTGGTGAAAAATGCATAATTTATGCCCCCTTAGCAGCTTTATCGAAATATGGTCCGATGTGGACCAAATTCGACACGGATATTGAGAAGTATAATAAGTACAAGTCATTGTTCAATTTTGCGGAACAAAATATTAATCTTTTTACTAGCCATATCCAAATATAGACCGATCTGAACCATATGCGACACAGATATCTAAAAGCCTAACATAAGTCACCGTGTCAAATTTGAGCGAAATCGGATTATAAATGTGCCTTTTATGAGGCCAAGACTTTAAATCGAGAGATCGCTCTATATTGCAGCTATATCCAAATCTGAGCCGATCTGAGTCAAATTGAAGAAGGATGTCGAAGAGCCTAATACAACTCACTGTCCCAAATTTCGGTACAATCGGACATAAAAGCGCATTTTATGGGCCAAAAACTTTAAATCGAGAGATCGGTCTAAATGGCAGCCATATTCAAATCTGAACCGATCTGAACCAAATTGAAGAATAATATTTCGGGGTTATCGGACAATAAATGCGGCTTTTATGGGCACAAAATCCAAATCTAGCCCGATCTGAGCAAAATGCAGAAAGTTGTCGAAGAGCCTAACACAACTCATTGTCCCACATTTTGGCAAAATCGGTTAATAAATGCGCCTTTTATGAGCCCAAGATTTAAAATCGAGAGATCCATATATATGAAAGCTATATCCAAATATGAACCGATCTGGGCCAAATTGAAGGAGCATGTCGACTGGCCTAGTACGATATACCCTCTATTCGAACTTAACCCGTTTATGGCCAAAAAAGGAATCTGTGAAAAGTTTCAACTCAATATATCAATTTTTAAAGACTGTAGCGTGATTTCAACAGACAGACGGGCGGACATGGCTAGATCGTCATAGATTTTTACACTAATCGAGAATATATATACCTTGTAGGGTCGGAAACGGATATTTCGATGTGTTGCAAATGGAATGACAAAAGGAATATACCCCCATCCTTCAGTGGTGGGTATAAAAATGGACTATTTCTTGAGTGTATATATGTGTTAGCTTGTTTTTTGTGTTTTGTTTTTAACTGATTCTAACTCGTATTAAATCATAAAAAGTCGACTTATTCAACGGTTGTACACAGGTAGGACAGTTAATAAACATGGCTTAAAAAATTCAAACCACCACCACACATAGAGTTTAAAGTTGATTTATTTTAAATGATTTTAGGCGGACAGTAAAAAAACAGATACAATATATTTAATATGAAAAACCATTTGGGTGGTTGAAATGGACGTTATTTTATGTTGGAGATTTCTGATGTGTTTTGTTTTTATTGTCTTCGCGGGGTGAAAAATTATTAAGTTACAATCGTGTGCGAAGATTTTGTTGCAGCAATAAAATTCAAATCTAAATTAGTATATTTCTTTATTGGTGGGAAATTGAATAATTTAAAGGGCATTTTAGTACCATGGGGAGCTAAATGTAAAAACAGGTCATTTAGATAGATGGCACGTAATTTGATCTATATATCCCCCCATTTGTGTTGAATGTATTTCAACGATTTTTTTCAAGGTTTATTATTCGGACATAGTTAATTTTAAGAAGGGCTAAAATGTTACTTGCCAGATATAAGTTAGTGACAATTTATTGTAGTATCATTATAGTATTGAAGAGAGGTTAGAGATGCTAATACAAACAAGTAAAAAGGCGTTAAGTTCGGCCGATACCCACCACCTCGGGTATATATTTAAACCACCTTTAATCAAAATCCGGTGAAAATTGCATATCTTATGTCCCATAGCAGTTATATCGAAATATGTTCTTTTTAGTAGCTATATCTAAAAATAAACCGATCTGAACCATATACGACACGGATGTCGAAAAGCCTAACATAAATCACAGCGTAAAATTTCTGTGACATCGGATTATAAATGCGCCTTTTATGGGACCAAGACCATAAATCGAGATATCGGTCGACATGCCAGCTACATCCAAATCTGGACCGATTTGGGCAAAGTTGCAGAACAATGTAGAAGAGCCTAACACAACGCATTGTCCCAAATTTCGGCGAAATTGGACAATAAATGTGCCTTTTATGGCCCCAAAACCTATAATCGAGAGATCGGTCCATATGGCAGCTATATCGAAATCTTTACCGACCTGTGCCATATTGCAGAGGTATGTCAAGGGTCTTAACTTAACTCACTGTCCCAAATTTCAGCAAAATCGGATAATAAATGCGCCTATTATGGCCCCAAAACCTAAAATCGAGAGATCGGTCTATATGGCAAGTTAATCCAAATCTGGACCGATTTAGGCCAAACTAATGAAGGATGTAGAGGGGCCTAACACAACTCTTTGCCCCAAGTTTCAGCAAAGTCGCATAATAAATGTGGCTTTTATGGGCCTAAGACCCTAAATCGGCCGATCGGTCTATATGGCAGCTATAGCCAAATCTGAACCGATATGGGCCAAATTAACGAAGGATGTCGGAGAGCCTAACACAACTCACTGTCCCAAGTTTCAGCAAAGGCGGATAATATATGTGGCTTTTATGGGCCTGAGACCCTAAATCGGCGGAACGATCTATATGGGGGCTATATCAAGATATAGTCCGATATAGCTCATCTTCGAACTTAACCTGCTTATGGAAAAACAAGTAAAAAGGCGTTAAGTTCGGCCGGGCCGAATTTTGGATACCCACCACCTCAGGGCATATATGTAAACCACCTTTCATCAAAATTCGCTGAAAATTTCGTACCTTATGTCTCATATCAGTTATATCCAAATAAGTTTCGATTTGGAGCAAATACTAATAAGTACACTAGTTATATCTAAAAATAAACCGATCTCAACTATATACGACACGGATGTCGAAAAGCCGAACATAAGTCACTGTGTCAAATTTCAGTGAAATCGGATTAAAAATGCGCCTTTTATGGGGCCAAGACTTTAAATCAAGATATCGGTCTACATGGCAGCTATATCCAAATCTGGACCGATTTGGGCCAAGTTGCACAAAAATGTCGAAGATCCTAACACAAATCACAGTTCCAAATTTCGGCGAAATCGGACAATAAATGCCTCTTTTATGGGCCCAAAACCTTAAATCGAGAGATCGGTCTATATGGAAGCTATATTCAAATCTGGACCGATCTGTGCGATATTGCAGAAGTATGTCAAGGGGCTTAACTTAACTCACTGTCCCAAATTTCGGCGACATCGGACAATAAATGAGCATTTTATGGGCCCAAAACCATAAATCAAGAAATCGGTCTATATGGCAGCTATATCCAAATCTGAACCGATCTGGACCAATTTGAAGAAAGATGTCGAAGGACCTAACACAACTCACTGTCCGAAATTTCGGTCGGATATTAAATGTGGCTTTTATGGGCCTAACACCATAAATCGGAGGATCGGTCTATATGGCAGCTATATCCAAATCTAGACCGATCTGAGCAAAATTAACGAAGGATATCGATGGGCCTAGTACAATTTACTGTCCCAAGTTTCAGCGAAATCGGATAATAAATTTGGCTTTTGTGGGCATTAGACCCTAAATCGGAGGATCGGTTTATATGGCACCTATATCCAAATCTGGACCGATCTGAGCTAAATTGACATAGGATGTCGAAGGGCCTAACACAACTCACTGCCCCCAATTTCAGCAAAATCGGATAATAAATGTGGCTTTTATGGGCCTAAGACCCTAAATCGGCCGATCGGTCTATATGGGGGCTATACCAAGATATAGTCCGATATAGCCCATCTTCGAACTTAACCTGCTTATGGACAAAAAAAGAATCTGTGTAAAATTTCAGCTCAATATATATATTTTTAAAGATTGTAGCGTGATTTCAAGTGACAGACCGACGGACATGTCTATATTGTCTTAGATTTTTACGCTGATCAAGAATATATATACTTTATTGGGTCGGAAATGGATATTTCGATGTGTTGCAAATGGAATGACAAAATGAATATACCCCCATCCTTCGGTGGTGAGTATAAAAAAGAATCTGTGCAAAGTTTCAGCTCAATGTGCTTATTTTTAAAGACTGTAGCGTGATTGCAACAGACAGACGGACGGACATATTTAGATCATCTTAGATTTTTACGCTGATCAAGAATATATATACTTTATAGGGTCGGAAATGAATATTTTGATGTGTTGCAAACGGAATGACAAAATCAATATACCCCCATCCTTCGGTGGTGGGAATAAAAAAATTCTTTCAAAAACAAATGTCCAAACTGAATCTTTAGTAGACGACATGGGAGTGAGAGCAGAGACAACGGAGGACATGTTGAGGCTTTTGATGAAAACCCATTTTCCAAAGGATACGACGGGACTCACGAAGACACTGGAATCTTGGAATATTGACGTTGCTCGAATGTTTATAATAACGGGATTTATGGTGAAGGTATACTTGAGGAGCTTCAAACCATTTAAGTCTCCCGGACCTGATGGAATATTTCCGGCGTTACTACAGAAAGACGCAGACCATATCCTAAGGAACAGGTGGATAAATTGTGTGTTCCATGGCATAAATATACAAGAGAAAGTGGCACAGGGCACGCCACAGGGGAGCGTTTTATCGCCACTCCTATGGGTGACCACCATAAATGACCTATTACGGATAGTGACTGAGGAGGGATTTGAACCTGTCTGCTACGCAGACGATGTTATAATACATCTAAGGGGTAAGGATCCGAACGAGCTATTTAGAAATACCGAAAGGGTCTTACATAAGGCATATGACTGGGCTAGACCCAGAAATCTCAATGTTAACCCAGTTGGCCAATTTAACGCACCTCGTTTCCTCAATAAGACGATTTCGATATCTGACAAGGTCAAATACTTAGGTGTGATCTTAGACAGGAAACTGAATTGGAAGTGTCACATTCAGGAGCGTATTGAAAAGGCTAACAGATGTTGGGCACTATGTAGACGGGCCGTAGGCTCGAAATGGGACCTGAATCCGAGGATAGTCTACTGTTCTACAGGAGCGTGATTAGACCAATACTTACTTACGCCTCAGTAGTTTGGTTGACTGCTATTGAGAAAAGGTACAACATAAGGACCATACAACAGGTTCAGAAAACATGTTGACTTGGCTTAGGCGGGGCGATGAGGACCACGCCCACTAGGGCACTGAAGACTATTCTATATATCCGACCCATTGACATACAGATCAAACGTGAGGCAGCCACTGCGGCTATGAGGAAGGAAGGGAAGAGGTTTTCGATCGGACACCAGAGATGAACCCTGAAGTTGAATGCGAGGCACTGCTGCCATCAGCACAGTCTTGGATTGACGGTACCCTAGTAGTGCCATCTGGAAGATCATGTTACACGGATGGATCAAAGATAGAGGACAGAGTGGACCTGGGGATCTACATTGAGAACCCCAGGGACTGAGGTCTGTTTTAGACTGCCTGACCATAATACGATCCTGCAAGCCGAGGTCCGGGCGAGTGTGAACATATAACCGACAGTAGAATTTCCATAAACAACCAGGACGGTAAGGTCACGAAAAGTCTTGTGGTGTAAGAAGGAGATTAACGCCTTCTGTGAGGATCGCAAAATCCGCATCGTTTGGGTGCCGGACCATAACGGAGTAAGGGGAAATGAACGCCCAGACGATTTGGCGGTGAAGGCCAAAGGACTGCCGTCAATAAACTTGGTTGACCCAAAGCCATTCGGGTCGTCCGTCCGAGTTAAGGGAGTGGGTGACAAATGCGCATGCAACTTTGTGGAACAGCGAAATGGTCGGTAGGACGGGGAATATTCTATGGGGGGGATCCAGATCGTGAGAAGACGAGGATATTACTGAAAGGAAGAAATAAGGAGGTCAGTAGCTATTGGTATCATAACGGGACACATAGGACTACCAGATATGATGAGACGCTGGAGCATTTCCTTTGTCATTGCCCGGCTTTGTCATTTCCGCGTCTAATAGATACCGGCACTTTGGTGGAGACATAATATCAGACATGAACCAACTTAGGGGAGTGGTATCGAAAACAATTAAAAATTTTGTAAGAAGCACAGGTTACTTTGTAGTTTTTAGAGCGCACAACAAGCCGATTGCTGGCTTAGGTGTATGTCCATAGTGGCATGGAGCGGATTAGTATCTGCACCCTCTTTTCAACCTAACCTAACGCAATATTTGCGTTATCGTTAGGGGCTTAGTTCCTCCCCAAAGAGGTGTCGTACTACGGCACGCCATTTGGACTTGGCTATAAAAAGCAGGTAACTTATTATTGAGTTTAAATCTGAGTCGGACTGCAACTCATTGATATGTGAGAAGTTCGTTGGGATGCTCAAACCGCATTTCACTGCCTGTGTACTTCAGTTATTAGATCTGCAATGCTATATAGGGTTGTGGCCTAATTCATTGTCTTTAAATCACAGTCGCACTGAGAGCGGAACATTCTGCTGCACTGAATTTGATGCAATATTAAATACATTTGGACGTTGTGGGTAGAAAAATTGCAACAATCCCAGCCATAAGGTTAAGAGGGCTTTCCCTTCCCTTCAGTCAAGTAAGGGAGACTATGTTATCCTCAATATAATAACCGATATCACCTTCATTGTGGATTAAACATTGCATGAGCCGATTTTTGATAGAACCTACTGAAACAATGATGTCCCTAGTAATGGAATACTTCTAAACAGATGGTTTCAGATAAGTTGCCCATGTGGGCTTTGGAGTACACTCTAAAGGACTAGGCTTGAACATATCGATAAGGTTATCCGATCACTGTAGCGGCGAAGATACCTCTTAGATAGCCAGCTTCCAATAACTCTATGGATAATGGATCTGTATGCACTATCCGTCCCGACTATGGCAGGTCTTCCATCAGGATAAGTGTCCCCTTCAAAATTCACCTGTATTGGGTAGCCTGGAACTGATATAGCACAGGGAAATGTAGAGTAGAAGCGCTTGAAAAATTTAGAACTGCAAATATGCCTCTAGCGACTTACAGCCTCATTCACAAAACTAAATGTTGATTTGAAATAGGTTTATTCGACAGATTTGTGAATAAGGGTGTTATAAGCCAATTCTTCAATATGAGAGGTAATTACAAATTGTAAGTCTCAAACGTCTCACGTATAGTGAGGAATCTTCCAAAGCAGGAACAGTAGTCTCACTCACCGTATATGTCATGACTTGTCACTGTCTGTTTGAAAAATATGCTGATGGAGAGTAAATTAAAGAACACCCGCACTGTTGAACAAAAGGAATTTCTTTTAAGCTTCTAATTATTTTAAAGACTTGCCTGTATTACTCCTGAATTACTAGATATTGGGCTTTTTAAAGCAAACTTACAGGTTCAACTTTAGAAATTGGTAGTTACTTTCCTACTCTTGTATCTGTATTAACACTGAAAAATAAAGTTTGCTAAAATTTTTATGATTTTTCCTTATTCGTAGGATTTTCGCAATGACGCAAGACGAGCCTAAGTCCTAAAACTTTAAAATCTTTAAATTAAATTTCTTACTAACTGAGATGATCATCCGTTTCAAAACTTAATCGTTGATTGATTCTCATTTTACTTCATATATGACTGTAAAATTATTATTTGTTGAAAAAATCATTTTTATACCCACCACCATAGGTAGGTAGAGGGTATATTCGTTTAGTCATTCCATTTGCGACACATCGAAATATCCATTTCGTTTCATCGAAATATCCATCCAAAAATGATGGATCTAACGGACCGACGTGGCAAGATCGGTTTAGAATGTCAAGACAAACAAGAATATACAGAGGTTTTCGGTAAGAGAGCTACAAAAATTGTATACCCACCATAGGATGGGGGTATAGCAATCTACTCATTCCGTTTGTAACACTACGAAATATTCGTCTAGGACCCCATAAAGTAATGGGTTGCCCAAAAAGTAATTGCGGATTTTTCATATAGTCGGCGTTGACAAATTTTTTCACAGCTTGTGACTCTGTAATTGTATTCTTTCTTCTGTTAGTTAACAGCTGTTACTTTTAGCTTGCTTTAGACAAAAAGTGTAAAAAAAAGGTATATTTGATTAAAGTTCATTCCAAGTTTTATTAAAAATACATTTATTGGGTTGCCCAAAAAGTAATTGCGGACTTTATAAAGAAAGTAATACTTTCTTTTGAAAAATCGTCTGTCCAAATCACAATGGCGGTCCAACGCGTAAGGATATCCGTTTGAGATTTTGCACAGTTACTAAGTATTGATGTAGGTCGTTGGGGATTGCAAATGGGACATATCGGTTTAGATTTAGATATAGCTACCATATAAACCGATCTCCCGTTTTGACTTCTAGAGCCCTTACAAGCCGAAAGTTGTTTTCCGTTTTGGCTGAAATATTGCACGTAGTGTTCAGTAAAAAATTTTGCATGTGCTGTTCCTTTACGACTTCCAACAACTGTGCCAAGTATGGTTCGAATCGGTCTATAACCTGATAAAGCTCCGATATAAACCGATCTCCCGATTTGAATTCTTGAGTCCTTACAAGTCGCAATTTTTGTTCGATTTGGCTGAAATTTTTCATGTTGCGTTCTGTTATGACTTCAAATAACTGTGCCAAATACGGTCGAAATCAGTATTTAACTTGATGTAGCTCCCATGTAAATCGGTCTCTCGATTTTACTTGTTCCGTTCCTAGAGCTTTAATATTCCTTGACAGAAGTTTGGTATGTAGAATAAAATATTTTTATACCCACCACCGAAGGATGGGGGTATATTCATTTTGTCACTCCGTTTGCAACACATCGAAATATCCATTTCCGACCCTATAAAGTATATATATTCTTGATCAGTGTAAAAATCTAAGACGATCTAGACATGTCCGTCCGTCTGTCCGTCTGTCTGTTGAAATCACGCAACAGTCTTTAAAAATAGAGATATAGAGCTGAAATTTTGCACAGATTCTTTTTTTGTCCATAAGCAGGTTAAGTTCGAAGATGGCCTATATCGGACTATATCTTGGTATAGCCCCCATATAGACCGATCGGCCGATTTAGGGTCTTAGGCCCATAAAAGCCACATTTATTATCCGATTTTGTTGAAATTCGGGGCAGTGAGTTGTGTTAGGCTCTTCGACATCCTTCGTCAATTTGGCTCAGATCGGTCCAGAGTTGGATATAGCTGCCATATAGAACGATCCTCCGATTTAGGGTCTTAGGCCCATAAAAGCCACATTTATTATCCGATTTCGCTGAAATTTGGGACAGTGAGTTGTGCCCATAAGCCACATTCATTATCCGATTTTGCTGAAATTGGGGACAGTGAGTTGGGTTAGGCCCTTCGACACATTTCTTCAATTTGGTCCAGATCGGTTCAGATTTGGATATAGCTGCCATATAGACCGATTTCTTGATTTATGGCTTTGGGCCCATAAAATGCTCATTCATTGTCCGATGTCGCCGAAATTTGGAACAGTGAGTTAAGTTAAGCCCCTTGACATACTTCTGCAATATCGCACAGATCGGTCCAGATTTGGATATAGGTGCCATATAGACCGATATCTAGGTTTTAGGTTTTGGGGCCATAAAAGGCGCATTTATAATCCGATTTCACTGAAATTTGACACAGTGACTTATGTTCGGCTTTTCGACATCCGTGTCGTATATAGTTCAGATCGGAATGAGGTATATGAGTATAAGGTATGAAATTTTCACCGAATTTTGATGAAAGGTGGTTTACATATATACCCGAGGTGGTGGGTATCCAAAGTTCGGCCCGGCCGAAATTAACGCCTTTTTACTTGTTTTGTATAAATTTTTATGAGAATCCATGATGGTGGGTTCCCAAGATTTGGCTCGGCCGAACTTTACTTGTTTTTAATGAAACAATCTTTACTTACTTTAATTGGCTATGACAGAATATTTGTTCCACTAGCCGAACATAGAATAGCGTTCCAAGCGCCTCGATCTTCTGCGCTCATTCTAAAATCTCTGACACCAAGTTTCGAGGTGTCTCCCACCACTTGATCTTTCCATCGGGCTTTTGGTCTTTCCGGTTTGCGTGTACCACGGTGTTTGCCTTCAAAAAACTTCTTTGCTGGAGCTTCTTCATACATTCTGCCTTTGTATTTTGATGCGTGTAACTATGCTATCGTCGTCATACAGCTCATACAGTTCGTGGTTTAAACGTCGCCTATATTTTCCATTATCGCAAACTGGTCCATATATTTTACGAAGAGTCTTTCTCTCAAATACTCCAAGCACTGCCCCATCTGCTCTCACAAGTACCCATGCTTCAGAAGCATAAAACCAGTAAGGAAGGGCAAAAGTCGGGCGGTGCCGAGTGTATAATACCCTACCCTACCCTATAAGTACAATGTGTGAGCTATATCCAATTCTGAACCAATTTTGATCGACCTCGGCGATCAAATATGTTCAAACTGTAATAACTACGGTTGACAAGTGACAACATTTTTGTAAATTACCCAAAATCTGATGAACATATATATGGGAGCTATATCTAATATTTAATCGATTTCAAGCAAACTTCTCAGATAATGTGGTAGTTGTTGAGGAAAGCGTGGTGCAAAATTTTGGCAAGATTAGTCAAATAATGCGCTTGCAGCGGCTCTTGTGTGAAAATCTGGCGATATACATAATGCCAGCTATATCTAAATCTAAGCCAGTAATTTCGAGTGAGGATTCAGATCCACAGGATTGTCACATCCCTGGATACCACACTCTGTCTCTTTTTATTTCGCACAGAGGCCTCGTGGTATATGTACGTAATGATGTAGTGTTTCAAAGACGACAACACCACCCTTTGTGTTAAATTTGGAATTGGATCACATATACTGCACTTCGGATTTTTATTTAGAAGTCCAAACTCAGATAGGGAGGCTTCAATTACAAATATTTTGGGGGGTTTTCTGTTATAAATGTAGTTTTATAGATGGGTTTTCATCCAATGAGCACAAATTGACCGCAAGTGTACCCCAGGGCTCAGTTCTTTCTCCTTCTCTTTTTCTAATTTTCATCAACGACCTGTTGGGTCAGACATCGAATCCGATCTACTCATTTGCGGATGACAGTAATCTCTGCCATTCGTACTCATTCGACCATAGGCCAAGTCTTCGAGAGATTGTGGACAAGAGGTGGGTTATGTACGATACACTCTGCCAGGATTTGATGGCCATTTCTGAGTGGGGTCGAATGAATCGAGTAGATTTTAATGCACGGAAGACTCAGTGCTGCTTGTCGTCACACAAACGATTCTCTGACCCATTACGATCATCTTTGTCTATCAACGGTGTAGATGTTGAGCAATCAGAAGCTCTTGATGTTCTGGGCATGAAAATACAAAGTGATGTCCCTTAGGCTAAACATGTATTTGAAGTGTCAGAAGAAGCATTCAAGTGTTTAGGCTTCCTTAAACGGTGTAAGAATTACTTCACTCCGTCTGATCTTCTTAACATCTACACCACTTTCATAAGGCCAAAAATGGAGTACAAGTCACATCTATGGGCTGGAGCTTCAAAATCACCCCTGGAGCTACTGGACCGTGTACAGAGGAGAGCGATGGCGTTGATTGGGGACAGTAGGGTATCCAACTCTATTGCCTCCCTTCATCAACGTTGCAATGTGGGTTATTTGTCGCTGTTCTATCGGTACTTTCATGGTGTGTGTTCGTCTGATATTTGTCTTCTTATTCCTGATGTAAGGAGGAACTCACACCCGTTTGTAAATGATTGGCCAGCGGACCGCACATGCAAATTTCGGTAGTAAGTTTTAACAATTTCGACTCGTTGTTGGGTCGTATATCTTTCTATAGTGAAATGGCAAACCTTGCTGAAGAGAAATGCCGAAAGAGCGGCAAAAAATATGGCATCGGTTGCTGTTCCCATAAGTCTTCTTTTGTAGCGTCCCTTATGAAAAACGCTTTAAATACTTTATGGGGTCGCTGATCAATATTGAAAGAATGACAAGATTAGTATCCTACCATAGTATGGATATGGATGGATATAATAAGATATGTTGGAGGGAATAGAATTGTAGTAAAAATTAAAGGATGGAATATTTCATTGTTAAACCCGGTATTGAACTTGTTTCGCCGATTACGCATATTGAGTATTTCATACAAAAAATTATGTCCACATTACATAGACTTGTCAACACCTCCATACTTCACTTTTGCGACATTATTATTTCCAACAAATCTCATATTTATATATAGGATCATTAAAAGTGTTTTGCTTGCTTAAAGTACAATATTCGTTGTAGCATTTAACCTTAAGGCATTAGATAGTCATTTCATACTTTCCTGAGTGTTATCTTCATTCATCTGCTGTGGAGCATTTCGAGTTTGTGTCTTAAGTCTTTTGTTTGGGAGACACCAAACGTAAATTTTTCATGACCTCAACTGCAAATAAATCTTGAACACATAAAGTCAATATTTGTATATGAAGACATTGTTGTTTAAAAAGACACAAAAACCAACAAATTGTGAATGGCGAATAAAATTGGTCATAAATCAAATTTAATTTGTTAATGGCACATTTTAGTATGCGATTCTTTAAATTTACAACATTAACTCCTCTAAACGCAACTCATAATTACACGCACGAAAATTTTAATTTACGGCCACTAAGTTAAGCATTCATGTATCAAGTACCCAGGCAGCCACCATCATTAGTTGTTCATCATGTGTAGCGGTGGTGTGAGTAGGGTCCATAACGAGGTCCATAAAGTAGGCGCTTTGTGTCGCATTTTCCCTTTTTGGGTTGGCGGCGTTGAACAAAATAATAGAGACATCATGGGGATCAACTGAACGGCATGTTCATCTTCATCCTCAGCAGCAGCATCATCATCGTCAATGGTTGTTGTTTTATCATGGCATAAAAAAGATATGATGTAGACGATTACATTAAAAAAGTAACGAAAATTGATGCTGCTGATGTTAATAAATGATGAGATGTGGTGCAAGGCGATGCGACAGGGCCTAACCACCAAATCAGGGTGTGCATCTAGAGGAGGAGTTTTTGCAGACGCAAAAAAAAAAAACATTGTTGGCCAAAAATATTCCGCTTATGCTCATAACTCAAAAACATAATCAACATAGTGTTTACATAAATTTCATAAAAGCCCCAAAAACAGCACTTACATTACAACAATACATGCAGAACATCCAGCCACCATTGCCACAAAAAAAAAACAAAATGGAAATGTAGGTTGTCCAAGTTTTTTTTTCGCCTTTAATGCGGCATGACTTACTTAAGCCAAGGGAAATATGAAATACGGTAAGGCTGGCCCAGGCCAGCTACATAGTTTCATTTGACCGGTAATATTGTTTTCAACTCAGCGCGAATATAATTTATTATGTGTAGTTTTTTGTTAAAAAAATCCAAAAAATGAGGAAAACGGAAAAAAACCATACCCTGTAAAAATTTTAGCAGTTAATAAACTTCCTACATATTCTACATCAAATATAAAAATTTTCCGTTTGACGAGAAGATTATCGAAAAGAGGATCCATGCAATAAACGTGGTGACAGAATAGCTAAGCTGAAATGTGATAAGAAGAGTTGGCATATATGTATATCATAGACAGAAAGACAGACAGCGATTAAATTTTTGAGGGAAGTATTTCTGAATTCAAAAAGCACACTGAACTGTTGCAGATATCTCAACGATATTCCTGAACAGTTAAGGTTACAGCTTTCTGGATGCTGGGCCTGTAAGATAATTCTTAGTAATAAGGCCTGCAGATAAACGGATGACAGACTGTCACAAATTGTGGTCTGAAAATCCTTCAGAGTTTTTGTGTCCCAATCAAAACTTGAAGAAATCTACCACTCATTGATCACCAACTAAACTACAGCACCATTGAGAATTAGCTGTTGGTAATTGTCTGGGCGGTGAAGTACTTTAGGCCTATCTGGTTTGACAGATGATGCCAGATTTAGACCAACCATGAACTCCAGCAATGGCTCTTTTCCATCAAGGAACCGGGTTCACTATTGGCTCTCTGGCTCATTCTCATAGAATAGTTCAACCACGAAATTATCTACAAAAGCGATAACTGTGATAAAATGAACGCCGATGCACTGTGGCCTCTTCGTGGAGGGGACTTTTCCATTCTAGGGGGCATTTCCCCCTAAGTTTTTGACTTCAAAGTTAAACATGTGGCTTGGAGGCCTTCCCCATGGACATTTGACTTCAAAGTTAAAAATCTGAGTTAAATATATGGCATGAACATTCCATAAAAAACAGGGGTAAAATTCTCACTTATCAAAAGGTGCTGCGCGATTCAATTTTGAGCTCAATGACCTTCTTTCATGATCAACGAACGATCGAACGGCCTGCTGCAATGGGATATCTCTTTGGTGAGTTGTTATACCCTCCACTATAGGATGGGAGCTGTTTGCAAAACATTGAAATATTAGTCTAACTTTACTTTAATTGGCTATGACAGAACATTTGTTCCACTAGCCGAACGTAGAATAGCGTTCCAAGCAACTCGATTTTCTACGCTGCTTCCAATTTCAAGGTGTCTCCCACCACTTGATCTTTCCTTCGGGTTTTTGGTCGTCCCGGTTTGCGTGTACAAACACGATGGTTGCCTTCAAAAGACTTCTTTGGTTCTTCAGCTATTTTGAAAACATGACCTAGTCAATGCATCCGTTGTATTTTGACATGTGTTACTATGCTATCGTCATCATACAGCTCATTCAGCTCGTGATTCATACGACGCTTATATTCCCCATTAACGCAAACTGGTGCATATATTTTACAAAATATTGGTCTAAAACAGCATAAACAAGTAAGAGAGTGCCAAGTTCGGCCGGGGCGAATCTTATATACCCTTCACCATATTCGCATCTGTCGAGTTCTTTGCGCAGTATTTGTTTTTAGGCAAACAAAGTATAATGCATAAGGATCAATCAAAGCGCCGGTGGGAGCTTTCCATGCAACCGACAAAATTGTCATAGCCTGTTTAATTCTTGGCCCAGTCTGACAAACACAACTAGTAGATTATCCGAAGGTCTTGGTATTTCCTTGTGTTTTTTGGGAGATTTTTGTCCCTTGAATGAGAATATTTAACCGGGCTTTCGCATCTATAAAGGAAGTAACAAATCTAGAATCCAGGATATTTTACTTAACTTTACGAATCTATAGACCAAAATGCTTGTTCCTTGATTGGTAATTTGATAAAAATTTAAGTCACTCAAGGATAGCTGCGATAGAGGTGTCCGTTAGGCGGTTGATGATCTGCGTCTGTTTCCAGTGGAGCGGCAGATCTAGAGCCCGGGAATAGACTTAGAATGGATTGAAACCTCGACTGGTGGAACGGCTGCTCCAGGCTCCAGTAGCTGACAGACGACTGGTAAGCAAGGGCTGAATTTGCCTAGGCCATCGGCATTCCCCGGCAAACCAACACGCTCTTTAAGAGGTTGGAATAATAGAAGACGCATCGCTCTCATGTTTATTTGAGGCTAGGTGCGAATGAACCTAAGTCTCTCAATTTTAGGAAGAGAGATTGTGCTCGTGAATTCGCTGCACAGGCTACCCCAAAGACTACACGTCTAGATTCGGAAACTGCACCGCAGTCAGCCAAAATGCTGGGGTCATCTTGAGAGTATCCCATGCCTAAGAGAACTAGGGGTTGTTCGTCCTAGTAAGATGGGTCGAAGAACCTTTGGTAATGTCGCTAGAGACAGTTTGGTGATGGCAGTTGTCGACAAGGGAGAAGAACAGGGCTGCATGCCTACAAATAATTGGAGTGGGATAGGCAATGGACTGTCATCAATATACTCCGATGTCCTTGCGGAATTTCCTGGGTCTCTTCCAGTTTGTGACGATGCAGGCTGGTATAGAGGCCGATACAGATTAATTGCCTTCGGCGATGAACGCTCGATTGAAATGTATCGTTGTGCGCTTGAAAAAGATTGGTTAGATCAGGCCAGTCATGAAGGGAGATATTCCTTCTCGACCAATGGCGCATGCTTGGATATCAAGGATTCCCTCAGAATCTGAAGCGATACTTGGAAGACTAAGGGAATGTAATTCCAATCTTTCCACCACCGACTAGAAGATTGGTAGATTGAACGAGGCTGATGGTGACCAGAGACATGCAGTATTCGTACTAAACTCCGGCTGTCTCGCAGACCTCAACAAGTCTGAAGGGGTTGTATCCTACGGATTCAACAATTTGCAACTGAAGGTCTATTGAAGCGGTGGGATTGGGGAATCAGAAGACGACTCAGCAGTTGTTGCTGAACACTTGCCTGGGTAACTATCGACCACATCGCTAAAGTCTGGCGGATTGCGGGAGACTGAAAATCCCCCTGCCACAATCGATACAGGAGGGGATGCCTTCGAAACGGGACGCAACAAGTCCTGTGTGGGTGGGTCACAAAGTTGGACTGGGCTGAAAGTGCGCGCCAGCGGGGAAGCACGGAACTCAAAAAGTATTTTGACAGCAGCAGTTAGTGAATAATAAAAGAAGAAATCATCCACCCCGCAAGTGCCCAGTGTCCTGAGGAAGGAAGCTCATAATGACAAGTTCTAACGAATCTTGTGAGGATGAACTCCTGGTGGAGTCAGAAGACGAGGCTAACACAACAGTGGTGGAAGTTCTGAATCCTTACTATGGTCTGGTTTCTACAGATAAATCTCCACCATTGTAAGGCCGCTTCGGCGGCACTAAAGGTCCATCTGATGGCTTGGGGATTTGACATGATTCTTATCCAGGAACCATGGACGGCTGTTTGGAGGAATGGTTCGTGGACTAAGAATTCCGAATTTTAAAAGTCTCAAGGGTACGGGGAATGGGAGACACAGAGCCTGTATTCTTGCAAAGAGTAGTCTAAATGTTTTTCTTCTGCTGTCGCTCAGCACTGAAGATTTAATAGTAGCCAACATTGAAATAAACAAGTCTCATTACTGGCTGGCTTCCCTAAATATGGCACACTATTCAGAGATGCCACCTTCAGACCTTAAGTCGCTGTTTGAAGCTGCTTCTGTAGAAAAGAAAAGCCTCATTGTAGAAAGTGATGCTAATGCACATCACCAGATATGGGGAAATTCAGATGTCACCAAAAGGGGTGGTAGCCCAACAGCAAAGTGCGCTACCGAAAGTGGTCTCGGTATAAATCCGTGCAAGACAGAAGTATTTCTTTTCAGCAAGAAATACAAGTTGTCTACAGTGGAACCTAACTCCTTGGGTGGAGAGTATATTCCATTTACAGAAAGCGCAAAATACCTGGGTGTTTTGCTGGACAGGAAATTGAAATTCAAATCCATAATTTTTGAAGGGCAAGAAAGGCGACTCTTGCCCTATATACCTAAACCCCCAACATTGGCAAAAGTTGAGGGCTTAGACCGCGTGTAATGCATTGGGCATATACAGCAGTTTATTGCTATATGGTGTTGTGGTCTGGTGAACGGCGCTTCAAAAATCCACCTACTGCTCAATACTTAACCGGATCCAAAGGTGGCTTCTTTGTGGATAACAGCCGCACTGAGGACGACACCATCTGATGCACTGAATTTAATGCTTCATCAACCACTGCCGTGAAGTTAAGGGAGCTTTCTCGCTGGTCATTGGGCGGCTACGGGTACTGTGTTATCCTTGATACAATATCCGATGTTCCAGGCAGTGTGGATTACACCCTACCTGAGCTTATTTTTATACCCACCACCGAAGGATGGGGGTATATTCATTTTGTCATTCCGTTTGCAACACATCGAAATATCCATTTCCGACCCTATAAAGTATATATATTCTTGATCAGCGTAAAAATCTAAGACGATCTAGCCATGTCCGTCTGTCTGTTGAAATCACGCTACAGTCTTTAAAAATAGAGATATTGAGCTGAAATTTTGCACAGATTCTTTTTATGTCCATAAGCAGGTTAAGTTCGAAGATGGGCTATATCGGACTATATCTTGATATAGCCCCCATATAGACCGATCCCTCGATTTAGGGTCTTAGGCCCATAAAAGCCACATTTATTTTCCGATTTTGTTGAAATTTGGGACAGTGAGTTGTGTTAGACCCTTCGACATTCCTTGTCAATTTGGCTCAGATCGGTCAAGATTTGGATATAGCTGCCATATAGACCGATCCTCCGATTTAGGGTCTTAGGCCCATAAAAGCCACATTTATGGTCCGATTTTGATGAAATTCGGGGCAGTGAATTGTGTAAGGCCCATCGACATCCTTCGTCAATTTGGCTCAGATCGGTCCAGATTTGGATATAGCTGCCATATAGATCGATCCTCCGATTTATGGTGTAAGGCCCATAATAGCCACATTCATTATCCGATTTTGCTGAAATTTGGGACAGTGAGTTGTCTTAGGTTTTTGACAGATCGGTTCAGATTTGGATATAGCTGCCATATAGACCGATCCTCCGGTTTAGCGTCTTAGGCCCACAAAAGCCACATTTATTATCCGATTTTGATGAAATTCGGGGCAGTGAATTGTGTAAGGCCCATCGACATCCTTCTTTAATTTGGCTCAGATCGGTCCAGATTTGGATATAGCTGCCATATAGATCGATCCTCCGATTTATGGTGTAAGGGCCATAATAGCCACATTCATTATCCGATTTTGCTGAAATTTGGGACTGAAATTTGACACATTTCTTCAATTTGGTCCAGATCGATTCAAATTTGGATATAGCTGCCATATAAACCGATCGGCCGATTTATGGTGTTAGACCCATAAAAGCCACATTTATTATCCGATTTTGCTGAAATTTTGGACAGTGAGTTGGGTTCGGCCCTTCGACATCTTTGATCAATTTGGTCCAGATCGGTTCAGATTTGGATATAGCTGCCATATAGACCGATTTCTTGATTTATTGTTTCGGGCCCATAAAATGCTAATTTATTGGCCGATGTCCCCGAAATTTGGAACAGTGAGTTAAGTTAAGCCCCTTGACATACTTCTGCAATATCGCACAGATCGGTCCAGATTTGGATATAGCTGCCATATAGACCGATATCTAGGTTTTAGGTTTTGGGGCCATAAAAGACGCATTTATTGTCCGATGTCGCTGAAATTTGAGACAGTGAGTTTGGTTAGACTCTTCGACGTCCTTCTTCAATTTTGCCCAGATCGGTCCAGATTTGAATATAGCTGCCATATAGACCGATCTCTGGATTTAAGGTTTAGGGCCCATAAAAGAGGCATTTATTGTCCGATTTCGCCGAAATTTGGGACAGTGCTTTGTGTTAGGCTCTTCGACATGTTTATGCAACTTGGCCCAAATCGGTCTAGATTTGGATATAGCTGCCATGTAGACCGATATCTCGATTTAAAGTCTTGCCCCCTTAAAAGGCGCATTTATAATCCGATTTCACTGAAATTTGACACAGTGACTTATGTTCGGCTTTTCGACATCCGTGTCGTATAAAGTTCAGATCGGTATGAGGTATATGAGTATAAGGTATGAAATTTTCACCAAATTTTGATGAAAGGTGGTTTACATATATACCCGAGGTGGTGGGTATCCAAAGTTCGGCCCGGCCGAACTTAACGCCTTTTTACTTGTTTTAATAAAAATTACTGTGCCACTATTCCTGATAGAACCGATTGGAACTACGATATCCCTGGTAACAAAAGTTACATAGACTTCTATACGGATGGTTCCAAATTGAACGACAAGGTGGGCTTTGGGTGTACTCTAAAGATCTAGAACTGGTCATATCGAAAAGGTTACCCGACCACTGCAGTGTGTATCAAGTAAAGATTCCTTTGCGAGGAAGTGGTGGAATGACTAAGATATAATATCATGTTGACGATTGGCATAAATATTTTCTCAGACAACCAGGCAGCCAATGAATCCCTGGAGAACGTATTTCTGAAGAAACCCGCCCTCGACTGTCGCAGATCTCTCAACGAAATGGCTAAACAGTTCAAAATTCACCTGTTCTGGGTGCCGGGCCACAGCAGGTGAGCTTGCGAGACTAGGAACTACCCTACACATTCCAGGGATACTGGAATCTGTGGGTATGTAGGCTAAGTTTTGAGGACCAGACCCGAAGGACAACGAATGACAGATGGTCACGAGGAGGGGGCTGTGAGCATTCCAAAACTATGTGGCCTAATCTAGATTTGAAGAGGTCTATTGCTTTGCTGTCATTGGCTAGAACAGACATCTCAGTCATTGTGTCCTTCATGACAGGTCACTATCTAATCGGAAAACATGCTAACAGACTGAAGGTTGCCAGCAACGACTTTTGCAGAACCTGTAAGGACATCGAAGAAGAAGAAGAGACTATAGAACACCTTCTGTATGTGTGTCCCGCACTAGCAGTTAGAAGGAATTCCACTTTAGGTTTTCATTTCTTTGCGAACCTCTCTGATTTAGCGGATGTGAAAATTCGCTAGTTATTGGGCTTTTTTAAGCGATCTGGATGTTTCAACGGTAGAAACTAGAAGGCGTCTTCCTTCTTCTGTTCCTGGGTTCACTAGAATCGAATCACATCTTAAATATATTTTCTTCAGTTTAATATTCTTGTAAGTTATAAACTTTTTCTTTTAGTGTAACTGCAAAAGTATATGCATTTACGCATAATAATGCGGTTACTGGCATATTTTTTTTTGCATTTTTTGGGTCCAATGTGTTTTTGGTTTCGAGTCCATTGGGGTTTTCACTAATATACTTCAACGAAAATTGATTAATTATAGTGTTGTAGTGGCAGCAGTAGTAGTGGTAGCTCTTGCTGGCACAGCATCCTCCAACTGTGCTGTATTTCGTGGTTACGGTGTCGTTCGCCATGAGTTGGGTTAGTCATTCGATACCAACGAACATAATCACTATAACGAGAACAGCCAAAGTAAAAACAATAATAACAATAAATCGACAGCAAAAAACATATGTCGATCCATTAAGGACGATATCAACTTTTTTTTTGACTTACGTTTCCTTAATATCTGTGTTGAGTTTTTTACATTTGAGTTAGTTGGTCAGCTCCTTAAGGCAAATTTATATCCCATAAAAAACAGAAAAATGAGAAAATAATAATTTAAGAAGACAAAGTGTCATATTCTATCAATTGTTTTTCACACTCTATATTAACTTCTCCATGGTTTTGCCGCATTTCATGGAAAAAGTAACGTCTTAAATGTTGCTGAAAGAATAACATTTCGTTATTTCCAGAGATGAATTAATTCTACCTACTATTTATCCAATGTGGCTTAAGATTCGATTTAGATGAAATTTTGCACGTAGTTCTTTAATACACATTCCAACATGGTGCAAATCGGTCGATAACCTGAAATAGCTCACGTATAAAGCGATCTTCCGATTGAATTTCTTGAGAGTACAATTACTAACCGTTTTGTTTGAAATGTTGCACATGATCCAATTCGGTCCATAATCTGATATAAACATACATTTTTCACAACATGTCATTAATACGGACTTGGATAGGTTCCCTATGAATCGGACAGCACTCATTGATGTGTGGAGAATGGAAGGTTCGTTCCAAATATGCCATTATCTCTTAATGATGTATGTCGTTCTGGATTGAAAATGGACCATATGGGTTCAGATTGAGATATGGTCCTCGTATAATCCGATTCATCAATTTGACGTCTTTGGCCACTAGAGAGCGATATTCTTATCCGATTTGAGCTCCAACATATGTGCCAAGTATGGTCTGGATCGGTCTATAACCAGATATTTATAGCTAGGGCACAATGCGCATTCGATTTAGATAAATGACATCTCCTATGACCTCCTACATACGTGCTATGTATGGTTTAAATCGATCTACAACCTGGTGTGGCACCCATGCAACCCATGTCTTCTGCGTCCACTTCAATTAGTGCCTGATTTGGCAGAAATTTGGAACTTAAGATACACAAATATATGTCATTAACTAAGTTTCTTTGTGTAACCTTTTTTGCAGAATCCATGGTGGTGGGTTCCCAAGGTTCTGCCCAGATGAATTTAGAGCAATTTTACTAGTGTTTTAATAGTTAGTTTAATAGTTTTAATAGTTATGGAAAGTAATCACTGCGGCTAACTCGAAGAAATTCAAACGGAGATGCATTTTATGACCACTCTTTGCAGCAGTTGGTCCGTATATCAGCAATAATTTTATTCGTTATGAGTAGGTTAGGTTAGGTTGAAAAGAGGGTGCATATATTAATCCACCCCATGAAACTATGCACATACACCTAAGCCAGTAATCGGCTTGTTGTGCGCTCTAAAATCTTAAAAGTAACCTCTAAAAAGAAAATTTTAATTTAGGAATTCCGTGCTACTAGCAAAATCCTTAATTGTTTTCAATACCACTCCCCTAAGTTGCCTTTTGTCTGATATTGTGTCTCCACCTAAGTACCGGTATCTGTTGGACGCGAAAGCCGGGCAATGACAAAGAAAATGCTCCAACGTATCATAATCTTCCCCGCATGCCCTACACATGCTATCACTTGTCGCACCGATTTTACATAAGTGAACTCGTAGTCCTTTGTGTCCCGTTATGATACCAATAGCTATATTGACCTCCTTCTTCCTTCCTTTCAGTGAAAGCCTCGTCTTGTCACGATCTGGATCCCCCCATAGGATTTTCGCCGTCCTACCGACCGTTCCACAATGTTGCATGCGCATTCGTCGCCCAATGCCTTAACTCGGACCACATCGACCCGAAAGGCATCGGATTAACCAAGTTTATTGACGGCAGTTCTCTGGTCTTCACCGCCAAATCGTCCGCCCTTTCATTTCCCCTTACTCCGTTACGGCTCGGCACCCAAACGATGAGGATTTTTTCATCGTTAGATAAGGCGTTAATCTCCTTCTTACACTACAAGACTGTTCGTGAACTTACCGTCCTGGTTGTTATTGCCCTTATGGCAATTTTGCTGCCGGTAAAGATGTTCACACTCGAGGTCCTCGCGTTAGCACCACACCACTTCACGCATTCACTAATCACGCTCCTGTAGAGCCAGTGGACTATCCTAGGATTCAGGCCACATTTCGAGCCTACGGCCCGTCTACGTAGTGCCCAATATCTGTGAGCCTTCTTAGTACGCTCCTGAATGTGACACTTCCCATGTGACACTTTCCTGTCTAAAATCACACTTAAGTGTTTGACTAAAATCGATATTGAAATCGTTTAATTGAGGAAACGTGATGCGTTAAATTGGCCCACCTTCGTTTTCCTCGTGAACAGGTATATTTCAGTCTGCTCTGGGTTAACATTGAGACCTCTGGGTCAAGCCAAGTCATATGCCATATGCAAGACCCTTTCGGCCCTTCTGCATAGCTCGTTCGGATCCTTACTCTTTACAATGCTTGTAAAGGGTAAGGGTCGTTTGAGTAGCAAACGCTTTCAAATCCTTCCTCAGTCAGCATCCGTAATAGGTCACTTATGGTGGTCACCCATAGGAGTGGATATAAAATGCCTCCCTGTGGCGCGCCCTGTGCCTTGTTATACCCACCACCAAAGGATGGGGGTATATTCTTTTTGTCATTCCGTTTGCAACACATCGAAATATCCATTTCCGACCCTATAAAGTATATATATTCTTGATCAGCGAAAAAATCTAAGACGATCTAGACATGTCCGTCCGTCTGTCTGTTGAAATCACGCTACAGTCTTCAAACATTGAGATATTGAGCTGAGACTTTGCACAGATTCTTTTTTTGTCCATAAGCAGGTTAAGTTCGAAGAAGGGCTATATCGGACTATATCTTGATATAGCCCCCATATAGACCGATCCACCGATTTAGGGTCTTAGGCCAATAAAAGTCACATTTATTATCCGATTTTGCTGAAATTCGGGACAGTGAGTTGTGTTAGGCTCGCCGACATCCTTCGTCAATTTGGCCCAGATCGGTCCAAATTTGGATATAGCTGCCATATAGACCTATCCCCCGATTTAGGGTCTTAGGCCCATAAAAGCCACATTTATTACCCGATTTTATTGAAATTTGGGATATTCTCCGTCAATTTCGTTCAGATCGGTTCAGATTTGGATATAGCTGCCATATAAACCGATCCTCCGATTTAGGGTCTTAGGCCCATAAAAGGCCCATTTATTGTCAGATGTCGCCGACATTTTGGACAGTAAGTTGGGTTAAGCCCATTGACATACTTCTGCAGTATGGCATAGATCGGTCTAGATTTGGATATAGCTGCCATATAGACCGATCTCTCGGTTTTAGGTTTTGGGGCCACAAAAAGCGCATATATTGTCCGATGTTGCCGCAATTTGGAAAAGTGAGTTGTGTTATTCCCTTTGACATCCTTCTTCAATTTCACTCAGATCGGTCCAGATTTGGATATAGCTGCCATATAGACCGATCTCTCGATTTAAATTTTTGAGTCCATAAAAGGCAGAGAATTCAGTTAAGCCCCTCTACATATTTCTGCTATTTAGTCCAGATCGATGAAGATTTGCATATAGCTTCCATATATACCAATATCTCGATTTAAAGTCTTGGCCTTTAAATCTAAGGGGCATTAAAGGGCATTTAAAATCCGATTTAACTGAAATTTGACATATTGACTTATGTTAGGCTTTTCGACATCCATGTTGTATATGGTTCAGATCGGTTTATTTTTAGATATAGCTACTAAAAAGACCAATATTTTTGTTATACATAATTGAACA
The DNA here is from genome assembly GCF_963082655.1 of Stomoxys calcitrans. Classification (NCBI taxonomy): domain Eukaryota; kingdom Metazoa; phylum Arthropoda; class Insecta; order Diptera; family Muscidae; genus Stomoxys; species Stomoxys calcitrans. Next base: position 171,436,234 of record NC_081553.1, read on the forward strand.
ATGACTTGTACCTATTAGCGTTTGGTCCAAATCGGATCATATTTCGATATAACTGATATGGGACATAAGGTAAGGTAGTTTACATATATACCCGAGGTGGTGGGTATCCAAAGTTCGGCCCGGCCGAACTTAACGCCTTTTTACTTGTTCTCCCTTATATATATGCCATGGGACACACAAATTTCCACCTGTTCCTTAGCATATGATTTATCCAGTCTCTAAGGACCATCTCCACCCCGTACTGGTCTAAGGATTGGAGCAGTGTATCGGTCCGCACATTGTTAAAAGCCCCCTCGATGTCAATGCATACCGCCAGGTCCGGGTGATTCAAACGGTTTGAAGCTTCTCATGGACCTGATATAGCTCCCATATAAATCCAACTCCTGATTTGACTTTTTGAACCCTGTCAAGCCGCATTTTTTGTCCGATTTGGCTGGAGTTTTGCATGTAGTGTTCTGTCATAACTTTCAACAACTGTATTAAGTAAAGTCCAAGTCATCGTATAAGATGATATAGCTCCCATATAAACCAATCGATCCGGTTCAAATCAGTTTATAACCTGATATAGCTTCAGTTCCTGTTCAGTTCCTAAAAGCTTTAATTTTTGCTGGTTTGACAGAAGATTGGTATGTAGAATAAAAATATGCCCTTCAACTAAATTTATTTTGTATAAATTTGTAGCAGATTCCATGGTGGTGGGTTCCCGAGATTCGGCCTGACCGAATCTCGGTCAGACCGAATCTCGGTCAGGCTTGTTTTCTTAAGACTTTTTAATTATTATTTTAATACAGTGTCGTTGCAATTGATTTAAGTTGACCATAAATGTTTTTGGTTTTTTTTACAACATTAAAAATTATTGTAATTTTACCAATAACGTTCTTTGTTGTGGCTAAGTGAAGCTGCATTAAAATGCAGGTAGTATTTTTGATAAAACAAAAACATGGTCAACATGTTAAATAGCATGATTGGCGTTATTATCCTTAGGGCAGGGACAATGAGTTGTTTTCAACATATTCGGAAACGATGAGTGCTGATGCCACAAGCATCATGGCGTTTTGCATAAAATACTCATTTTGAACAACAGCAGAGAAAAAATACATATTGTGTAACTGCATGAAATTTATTAAAGTTCATCATAAACCTCAAAGAGCCACTTACACAGGGTATGGCTGAGTATTAAGCAATTTTCTTGTTACACCGTTAAGATATAATGCCGATCATTCATTGAGAACGTTCGTTGCTTCAGTCCTTTTTATACCCTCCACCATAAGATGGGGGGTATACTAATTTCGTCATTCTGTTTGTAACTACTCCATATAAACAATCTAGGTTCTTGACTTCTTGAGCCTCTAGAGTGCGCAATTCTTATCCGATTGGAATAAAATTTTGCACGACGTGTTTTGTTATGATATCCAACAACTGTGTCAAGTATGGTTCAAATCGGTTCATAACCTGATATAGCTGCCATATAAACCGATCTTGGGTCTTGACTTCTTGAGCCTCTAGAGTGCGCATTTCTTATCCGATTGGAATGAAATTTTGCACGACGTGTTTTGTTATGATACCCAACAACTGTGCCAAGTATCGTTCAAATCGGTTCATAACCTCATATAGCTGCCATATAAACCGATCTGGGGTCTTGACTTCTTGAGCGTCTAGAGTGCGCAATTCTTATCCGATTGGAATGAAATTTTGAACGACGTGTTTCGTTATTATATCCAACAACTGTCCCAAGTATGGTTCAAATCGGTGCATAACCTTATATAGCTGTCATATAAACCGATCTTGGGTCTTGACTTCTTGAGCCTCTAGAGGGCGCAATTCCTATCCGATTTGAATGAATTTTGACACGTAGTATTTTGGTATGATATCCAACAACTGTGCTAAGTATGGTTCAAATCGGTTCATAACCTGATATAGCTGTCATATAAACAGATCTGGGGACTTGACTTCTTGAGCTTCTAGAGGGCGCAATTCCTATCCGATTTGGCTGAAATTTCGCAAGACGTTTTTTATTGGTACTTTCAACCACTATGTCAAATAAAATACAAGTCGGTTCATAACCTGATATAGCTGCCATATAAACCGATTTGGCATCTTGACTTCTTGAGCCTCTAGAGGTCGCAATTATTATCCGATTTGCCTGAAATTTTGTACGACGGATTCTTTCATGACCATCAACATACGTGTTTATTATGGTCTGAATCGGTCCATAGTCCGATACAGCTCCGATATAAATCGATCTCTCTATTTTGTTTTTTGAGCTCACAAAGAGCGCAATTCTTATTCGAATTGGCTGACATTTTACACAGGTCTCCAACATATAATTTAATTGTGGTCCAAACCGGAGCATACCTCGATATCGCTCTAATAGCAGAGCAAATCTTTTCTTATATCCTGTTTTGCCTAAGAAGAGATGCCGGGAAAAGAACTCGACAAATGCGATCCATGGTGGAGGGTATATAAGATTCGGCCCGGCCGAACTTAGTACGCTTTTACTTGTTTTTCTCCTCCATTCCACTGGGGATGTCAAGTCAACACAGTAGTTGTGAAATAGGCTTTTGATATTGTGGCATGGCAATTACAGAACGGTGTTATATTTTGATTTCAGTTTTTGTTTTGCTTCGTACCTGATTGATTGCATAATACTGCAAGGTATTTATTTTATTCTCTTAAAGTGTTATTTTGAAATTGACTTTGATGGGTGAATCCACAACCTTGAGTAGTTCTGGTTTTATTCTCATTTTGTACGAGCAGTGATGGATGCTTTAGGTCCTCGCCAGAAGTTGATGGTTAACTTGTACGTAGACCAAAACTTGTTCATTGTGTTATGTGTTACACTGAGGTGTATTTTGAAGCTTAATGAATGTGTGCTTTAATTTGGAACAAATAAAATGTTGTTTATGAACATAAACAGACAATCATTTCCCCTTTGTACTCTGAAAAGGCAAGTGAGAAGTTGGTATACTATTGTTATGGCATTGTGACTTTAAGTTTATTACTTTACTTTTATTTTAATTGGCTATGACAGAACATTTGTCCCATTAACCGAGTTTACAATAGCGTTCTAAGCGCCTCGATCTTCTGCGCCTCTTCTAAAATATCAGACACCATGCTTCGAGATGTCTTTCACTACTAGATCTTTCCATCGTGCTTTTGGTCGTCCCCTTTTGCATGTAACACATTTATCGCCCTCAAAAAACTTCTTCTCTGGAGCTTCTTCATTCATTCTGACAACAGGACATAGCCAACGCAACTGTTGTATTTTGATACGTTTAACTATGCTAACGTTGCACATTGGGCCAATCGCGCAAAAATGGAAATAAGTCCAAAATTTTTTCAAAATGTTGCTTTGGTTTTCCCTATAATTCCGTAAATTTCTATCTACTCTTAATTCTATCTACTCTAAATTCAATCTAGTCTATCTAAACTAGGTGTAACCAGTAAGGAAAGGCAAAAGGCGGGCGGAGCCAACTATATAATACCCTACACCACCGAGTATACGTAACACTTTTAATATATAGCACTTATATCCATATCTAGTCAGACTTTAATATTGCATACCTATCGAATATAACATATCGAAAATAACATTGTAGGATTTTCTTACGATGGTACGAAAATTGTGGCTTCTACGGACTTAAAAGTCGAAACGCATAAAATAGATATATGGGAGTTTTATCTATATCTGATTCGATTTGAAATTTGGCACACGTATTGGGATGTCAATTAAAACATACGTACGAAAATTGTGGCTTCTACAGAGTTAAAAGTCGAAACGCATAAAATAGATATATGGGAGTTTTATCTAAATCTGATTCGATTTGGATGAAATTTGGCACACGTATTGGGATGTGAATTAAAACATCTCATGAAAAATTTGGTAAAGATCGGACCAAAATTGTGCCTTCTACAGCTTTAAAAGACCATATCGGAGCAAAGATATATATGGGAGCTATATATAAATCTGATCCGATTCTGATAAAATTTTGCACACATATTTAGACGTCACAAAAGCACTTTGTGCAAATTTGGTATAGATTGGACCAAAATTGTGCCTTTTACAGCCTTAAAAGACCATATCGGATGAAAGATAGATATGGGAGCTGTATATAAATCTGATCAGATTCTGATGAAATTTTGCACACATATTTAGACGCCACAAAAAGCACATCGTGCCAAATTTGGTAAAGATCGGACTAAAATTGTGCCTTCTACAGCCTAAATAGGTCATATCGGATGAAAGTTAAATATGGGAGCTATATCTAAATCTGAACCGATTTAGATGAAATTTTGCACATGTATTAGGACGTCTTACGATACATCTCATGATAAATTTGGTAAAGATCGGATCAAAATTGTGACTCCTACAGCTTCAAAAGGGCATATCGGATGAAAGATATATATGGGAGCTATATCTAAATCTAGACCGATTTCAATGAAATTTTGCTCACATATTAAGACGTCCAAAAAAATACTTTGTGCCAAATTTTGTAAGGATCCGACCAAAATGGTGCCTTCAAATGTCTTTATTGGATGAAAGATATATATGGGAGCTTTATATAAATCTGACCTGATTCTGATAAAATTTCGCACATATATTGGGACGTCAAAAAACGCACTTCGTGCCAAATTTGGTAAAGATCGTACTAAAATTGTGGCCCCCACAGCTTTAAAAGGGCATATCAGACGAAAGATATATATGGGAGCTATATCTAAATCAGGATCGATTTTTTTCAAGATCAATAGCGTTCGTCCTTAGACATAGAAAGAGACTTATGCAAAATTTTGTGAAAATCAAATGCGACCTGTACCTTGATTACAGCAATACATGGACAGAAAGACAGACGGACAGACAGACATAGCAAAATCGAACCAGGAAGTGATTCTAAGACGATCCGTATACTTATCAATAGGTCTAGCTCTTCTCCTTCTTAGCGTTGCAAACAAATGCACAAAATCTATAATACCCTGTACCACAGTGGTGGTGCAGGGTATAAAAATCTCTAGTTTTATACCCTCCACCACAGGATGGGGGTATACTAATTTCGTCATTCTGCTTGTATCACCGCGAAATATGCGTCAAAGACCCCATAAAATATATAAATTCTTGATCGTCGTGACATTTTCAGTCGAACTAGCCATGTCCGTCCGTCTGTTCGTCCGTCCGTCCGTCTGTTCGTCCGTCCGTCCGTCCATCCGTCCGTCCATCCGTCCGTCTGTTCGTCCGTCCGTCCGTCCGTCCGTCCATCCGTCCGTCCGTCCGTCCGTCCGTCCGTCCGTCCGTCCGTCCGTCCGTCCGTCCGTCCGTCCGTCCGTCCGTCCGTCCATCCGTCCGTCCGTCTATCCGTCCGTTCGTCCATCCGTCCGTCCGTCCATCCGTCCGTCCATCCGTCCGTCCGTCCGTCCATCCGTCCGTCCGTCGTCCATCCGTCCGTCCGACCGTCCGTCCGTCCATCCGTCCGTCCGTCCGTCCATCCGTCCATCCGTCCATCCGTCCATCCGTCCGTCCGTCCATCCGTCCGTCCGTCCATCCGTCCATCCGTCCGTCTGTCAGGCAAAAGCACGCTAACTTTCGAAGCAGTAAAGCTAGCCTCTTGAAATTTTGCACATATACTTCTTATTAGTGTAGGTCGGTTGGGATTGTAAATGGGCCAAATCGGTTCATGTTTTGATATAGCTGCCATATAAACCGATCTTGGGTCTTGACTTATTGAGCCTCTAGAGGGCGCAATTCTCTTTCGATTTGACGGAAATTTTGCACGTGGTGTTTTGATATCACTTCCATCAACTATGATAATTATGGTTTAAATCGGTTCATAACCTAATATAGCTGCCATATAATCCGATCTTAGGTCTTGACTTCATCAGCCTCTAAAGGGCGCAGTTCTCACCCAATTTGACTGAAATTTTGCACGTGGTGTTTTGGTATCACTTCTAGCATTTATGCGATTCGAGTATGGTCCAAATCGGTCCATAAATTGGTTAAGGTGCCATATAAACCGACCTTGGATCTTGACTTCTTGAGCCGCTGGAGAGCGCAATTCTCACCCAAAATTTTGCATGAGTTGTTTCGATGTGACTTTCAAAACTGTGATGAGTATGGCGCAAATCGGTACATAACCTGATATAGCTGCCATATTAACCGATCTGGGATCTTGATTTCTTCAGCCTCTAGAGAGAGCAATTATAATCAGATTTGGCGGAAATTTTGTACAACGGCTTCTCCCATGGTCTTCAATGTGCGTGTGCAATATAGTCTATAGCTTGATACAGCTCCCATATAAACCCATCTCCCGATTTTGCTTCTTGAGCCACGAATCGGACTATAAATTGATATAGCTCCTCCTCCTCCTCGTCCTCCTGCTCCGTCCTTATTCATTATGATTTGTTTGCCTAAAAATGGTGGATGGTATATAAGATTCGACTCGGCCGAACTTCGCACGCTCTTACTTGTTCAAATGTAGCCTTATATGGGAGCTTCATCAAAATATCGATATTCCACGGGTTGGAGTATACATTTTCCATGCAGAGAAAATGTCACGTGCCTAAATTTAGAAAAATTGGAGTAACAAGTAAATGTGTGTTAAGTTCGGCCGGGCCGAATCTTATATACTCTCCACCATAGATCACATTTTTCGAGCTCTTTTCCCGGTATCTCTTCTTAGGAAAAAAAAGGATATAAGAAAAGATTTGCTCTGCTATTAGAGCGATATCAAGATATGGTCCGGTTTGGACCACAATTAAATTATATGTTGGAGACCTGTGTAAAATGTCAGCCAATTCGAATAAGAATTGCGCCCTTTGGGGGCTCAAGAAGTAAAATAGAGAGATCGATTTATATGGGAGCTGCATCGGGCTATAGATCTATTGAGACCATAATAAACACGTCTGTTAATGGTCAAGAGAGGATCGGTCGTACAAAATTTCAGGCAAATCGGATAAAAATTGCGACCTCTAGAGGCTCAAAAAGTCAAGACCAAAGATCGGTTTATATGACAGCTATATCAGGTTATGGACCGATTTGAACTATACTTCGCACAGTTGTTGGACATCATAAAAAAAACACGTCGTACAAAATTTCATTCCAATCGGATAAAAATTGCGCACTGTAGAGGCTCAAGACCCAAGATCGGTTTATATGGCAGCTATATTAAAACGTGGACGGATATGGCTCATTTACAATCCCAACCGACCAACACTAATAAGAAGTATTTGTGCAAAATTTCAAGCGACTAGCTTTACTCCTTCGGAAGTTAGCGTGCTTTCGAGAGACAGACGGACGGACGGGGGGACAGACGGACGAACATGGCTAGATCGACATAAAATGTCGCGACGATCAAGAATATATGAACTTTATGGGGTCTCAGACGAATATTTCGAGTAGTTACAAACAGAACGACGAAATTGGTATACCCCCCCATCCTATGGTGGAGGGTATAAAAATGTGGATTCCAGAGCAAAAATGCCAAAAAATTGGGGGTACGTTTGTATGTGACCTACACCTAAAGTTCGGGTACCTCTATGTATAAATTAACCATCTTATTTTATAACAACTTCACTACAATATCCATACCAATATGCAAATGGGAGCAGGTATATAAGTCACAATTTCGTCGAAATCCGGCAAAAAATCTGTTTTTTAAGGGATTAAGACCATAAGTTTGTTGATCGGTCTATATCGGCTGGTCGGAAGACGGGAGGCCTAATAAAAGTTACTGTGTCAAATTCCAGCGGAATAGGTATTAAAAGCAGCTTTTATGGGCTTAATTAAGACCCTTAATCGGTAGATCGGTCTTTATGGCAGCTATATCTGAATAAAGACCGATACAGAACCATATTTTAGGTGTGATGACGGAAGGCTTAAAACAATTAACTATTTCAAATTTCAGCCAAATCGTGTTATAAATACAGCTTTTATGGGCTCAAGTATATCAAAATCTATAATGCACAAAATAAGTACCCAAACTGTTTGTCTAAATAGTAAGTTAGACCAATACACAGATCAGTTATCATTGGTTTATAAAAAATTAATACAATTTATTGATATTTCGCAATATCTGCAGGCGTTTGTGTGCAGTTAGCATTACATGTGTTGTTGCGTCCACACCTACCACAAAATTGTGGCAGCAACACAATTAATAAAGAATAAATCCCTCCTTATTTGTGGCGGATTGTTTTCAAAGCTGACCTTCACAGTTCGCAGTTAAACCAAAAATGCCGAATCAGCAGCAAAAAAATACAAAACAAAAATTCTTTTCTCACGATTGTTTAATTTTAGACTTTTTTGTACAATATGTGCATTTGAGCCATGAAGCAAACGGGAAGAGGAGGTCGGACAAGAGATCTGGGGTCCATATGCCTATGTTGTAAATATTCAACCTTTGCAAGTACATATGGGTATATACAACCGGGTTCTACCAAAAAAAAAAAGGTCAGAACGATTGGCCAAAAATAAAAAATCATGACCAAACAAAACAACTTCCAAAGAAAAACCCAACATATAAACAAAAACTCTCTGGTTAAGAGCAACACTAGCAGCAGCACCAACACCACCATCATCAGTCGAAAAAAAAATTAACTGAAAACAAAAGCCAGGCATGCAATACAATTTTTTCCGTAACAACATTTTAAATAATCATAAAAACTGCAATAGTAAGTTAGCCACAGAAGCCTCAGATTGCGCTACTGTTGGTCATTTATCATGGAAACAAAAACAGAAACGGTCAACAGTTTCAGCAATTCAATGGCCACCATCCAAAACAGTAACGACGTTAACAACACAGTTAACAGAAAACAAAGTGACAAAATTTAGCCACAAGCTGAAAGCAATTTTTAAGTGACAAACAGTATACAAAACGCTACGAAAATGTCAATAACCATAACTGCAAAATGAAACAAAAGAGAACTTTTTTGGCGGCAAATCTTGAGAAAGGTGTCCAAGTGGTCAGTGGTGGAATTTTATGGACGTATTTGGGTAAGAACAAAACAAAAGTCTGTCCGTGGCGTAACCCTTTGACAAGACTTCAATGTTAAGCAGAAGGAATGCATGGATTTTAATCACTACGATGAATCTGTCATAACACTACCAGCATTGTTTCGGTAAGGTCATACTGTTAGTATGCACTAAAACCAATGATACCTCAGGAACCGCAGAAAGAAGTGTGCCTGATGGTTTCTACTGTGTAATTATCCAGAAGATATTCTTGCTGGCTTGGGATTAAATATGTATGAAGAAGATTGAAGTTATCAACTGTGATACCTGTCTTATTAGGAGAAAGCTGTAATTGCTGCATGCACCATATAAGTGAGCATTTTTCTGGACTGAACTGATACTGATATACAATATTTTGAAAAGAGCCAAAAATGCTCTTTTCAAAATATTGTATATCAGTATCAGTTCAGTCCAGAAAAATACTCACTTATTTTGTGCATGCAGCAAATACAGCCGATTTGGAAGAAATTTTGTACAACGGCTTCTCTAATGACCTTCAACATACGTGTCTAATATGGTCTGAATCGATCAATAGCTTGATACAGCTCCCATATAAACCGATCTCCCGACCATAAATGAATGCTGAAGATAATGCCCCTTGTAGGGGCTTAAGAAGCACAATCAGGAGATCGGTTTACATGGGAGCTGTATCAAGCTGTTGATCGATTCAGACCATATTAGACACGTACATTGAAGGTCATGGGAGAACCCGTTGTACAAAATTTCTTCCAAATCGGATGAGATTTGCGCCCTATAGAGGCTCAAGAATTCAAGATCCCACATCGGTTAATATGGCCGCTATATCAGGTTACATACCGATTTGCGCCATTCTCAGCAATGTTATTGGAAGTCGTAACAAAACACCTTATGCAAAATTTCAGCCAAATCGGATGAAAATTGCGCGCTCTATGGGCTCAAGAAGTCAAGATCCAAAATCGGTTTATATGACTGCTATACCAGATTATGAACCGATTTGTATCATACTTAACACAGTTATTGGAAGTGACACCAAAATACTATGTGCAAAATTTCAGTCCAATCGGACGAGAATTGCGCCTTCTAGATGCTCCAGAGGTCAAGACCCAAGATCGGTTTATATGGTAGCTATATCAAAACATGAACCGATTTGAACCATACCTTAAGCAGTTGTTGGAAGTGATACCAAAACACCACGTGCAAAATTTCAGTTAAATCGGATGAGAATTGCGCCATCTAGAGGTTTCAGAAGTCAAGACCCAAGATCGGTTTATATGGCAGCTATATCAAAACATAGACCGATTTGAACCATACTTAACGCAGTTGTTGAAAGTGATACCAAAACACCACGTGCAAAATTTCAGTCAAATCGGCTGAGAATTGCGCCCTCTAGAGGCTCAAGAAGTCAAGACTCAAGATCGGTTTATATGGCAGCCATATCAAAACATGGACCGATTTGGCCCATTTACAATCCCAACCGACCTACACTAACAAAAAGTATTTGTGTAAAATTTCAAGCGGCTAGCCTAACTCCTTCGAATATTATGGTGCTTTCGACAGACGGACGGATATGGCTAGATCGACTTAAAATGACATGACAATCAAGAATATATATACTTTAGGGGGTCTCAGACGCATATTTCGAGTAGTTACAAGCAGAGTAACGAAATTAGTATACCCCCATCCTATGGTGGAGGGTATAAAAATCTTGCATCAGACACCTGCACAATAGCTACTGTCAATCATTGAGGCGTTTGTGTTGTATTCTATCTTTCGTCTGCTTGATTCTGTTGAGTGCCCAAATCCAGGAACTCTACGACTAAGATCTGGTTCCTCCAGAGGGATCTGGGTCTGAGACGAGTGCGTCAGGCTGGACAGTAAAATAGGTGATGTGTTTCGCGTGATCCCTGGTCACATTCGGGACAAACATCCTGCACGTCGGCATCATTCTGTAGGAAATGAGGCGGCTGCATCTGCCGGATCGTAATTGAGCCAGAACTACTCTGGTTTGCCGGGAGAGGTCAATTTCTTCAGGTGCAATGGGAGGCTGTCGTTCTCAAAGGACCACATTTACCTAGTAGCTATTCACCGCACCTGCTACCGCGTCTGCATGAATATTGTCTAGGTCGCTCTGGAGCATGTAGATCTCCCTTAAGGGTTTGGATAGTCTCTGTGATAACATCCCAGAAGGTATTGCTTAGACAGCATGTAGTTTTGTCTTCGCACGGGTAGGATCTTTGTCTCTTGATGGAGGTGGTCCACGTGGAACAGAGGAGGCAGCCCGAAGGGCGGCATTCTGACAGATCTGCGTGTCACAAAACTGACGGGACAACTGTGGCGCTGCATAACTTACTACAGACGGGCCAATTGCTTTGTACCTAATCAAAAAAGGTTCTTTAACAGCACCCCAAGTGCTGCCTGCAAGTGACTTGAGGACCTTGTTTTTACATTTGACATTATCGAAAATTGCTGTGGCAAATAAGCAGAATTTGTATGAGCTGTCAAATGTATTTTGGGACATTTGATGGTCGGAATTGTCACCCCGTCGACCATCACTTTCAGCTCCCTATGCACCTCATGTGTGTATGTAGTGAACAATGTGGCTGAAGATTTGGTGGCAGATATCTTCAGGTAGATATTTTACCTATTGCAGATATTATTAATGAGTGGGGGGCCTGATGCCATGATCGTACAATCTTCCGCATATGATACGATCTCTATGCCGTTTGGAGGCGATGGAATGGAGGATAGCTAGAAATTAAACAGTGCCGGAGATATCACCTCGCTTTGAGGCGTGATCAATTATGCGGATTTTGGTTAGCCGCTCATCCACCGATGTACACCTGGAGAGAAGTTGTTTCAGTGTCCGACTAACTACAAATTCATTGCCAAGTGCATGCCTTGGCGGAATCCGTTTTTACTATTTTTTGTTTCTTCAGAGTGATAGGTTAGTTTTACGGGTTACTGGCCAAGCGCCACAACCTCATGGGTTATGTGGGATCCCACTTTTATCCCTCAAGCAGTTAGGTTCAAGATCCGACGTCTACTTCCAGCCGCCCCTAACTTGGGAACAGTTGTTAATGTGATGATTACCAATGTTTATTAAAAGGCGCCAATAACTCGCCTCGTAATTTCGAGCATCATTTGCACTCAGTATCAAAGTAAGAATCAATACCACCAGACCCCTCACTAAGACTCTTCTCGCGATATGAAAGTTTTGTAAAACATAAACGTAATTAATTCTGTCCATACTTGAACCCGTCTGCTACGCAGACGATGTAATAATACTTCTAAGGGGTAAGGATCCGAACGAGCTATGCAGAAGGGCCATAGGTCTCAATGTTAAGCCAGAGAAGACTGAAATATGCCTGTTCACGAGGAAGATGAAGGTGGGCCAATTTAACCCACCACGTTTCCTCAATAAGGCAATTTCGATAACTAACAAGGTCAAATACTTAGGAGTGATCTTGGCCAGGAAAATGAATTGAAAGTGTCACATTCAGGAAATTACTGGGAAGGCTCACTGATATTGAGCACTATGTAGACGGGCCGTAAGCTAGAAATGGGGCCTGAATACGAGGATAGTCAACTGGCTCTACAGGAGCGTGTTTAGACCAATACTTACTTACGCCTCAGTGCTATGGAGAAGAGGTGCACCATAAGGACCACATAACAGGTTCAGAGAACATGTTGTCTTGGCATAGGCGGAGCGATGAGGACCACGCGCATTAAGGCACTGGAGACTATTCTAGATATCCAACCCATTGACATACAGATTAAGTGTGTGGAATCCACAGCGGTTTTGATACTTAAGGCGATGGGAGAATGGATACCATCGTGGTGTTATCGAGGCGACGTTAGGAAACCTGGAAGGAAGGGGAGAGATTTCCGATCGGATACCTGAGATGAACCTTGCAGTAGAGTGCGAGGCACTGCTGCCATCGTCACAGTCTTGGTTTGATGGAACCCTAGTATTGCCATCTGGAAGATCATGTTACACAGATGGATCAAAGCTAGAGGACAGAGTGGGCCTGGGGGTTTACATTGAGAACCCAGGGACTGAGATCTGTTTTAGACTGCCTGACCATAATACGGTCCTGCAAGCGGAGATCCGGGAGATCACGGATTGCGTGAAGTGGTTTGGTGCTAACGCGAGGACGTCGAGTCTGCACATCTTTACCGACGGTAAAATTGCCATAAGGGCAATAACAATCAGGACGGTAAGGTCACGAACGCTCTTGTAGTGTAAGAAGGAGATTAACGCCTTCTCTGAGGATGTGAAAATCCTCATCGTTTGGGTGCCGGGCCATAACGGAGTAGGGGAAAATAAAGGAATAGACGATTTGGCGGTGAACGCCAGAGAACTGCCGTCAATAAATTTGGTTAACCCGAAGCCTTTTGGGTCGACGCAGTCCGAGTTAAGGGAATGGGCGACGAATTCGCAAGCAACATTGTGGAACAGCGTAACGGTCGGTAGGATGGCGAAAATCCTATGGGGAGATCCAGATCGTGAGAAGATGAAGCTATTACTGAAAGGAAGTATCATAACGGGACACATAGTACTACGACACATAGTACACATGATAGCATGTGTAGGGCATGAGGGGAAGATGATGAGACGTTGGAGCATTTCCATTGTCATTACCCGGGTTTCGCGTCTAATAGATACCGGCACTTAGGTGGAGACGCAATACCAGACATGAACCAACTTTGGGGTATTGAAAACAATTAAGTATTTTGTAAGTAGGCTAAGATATAATCTCATAACGACAATTCTCATAAATATCTTCTCAGACAGCCAGGCAGCCATTAAATCCCTGGAGAAAGTATTTTTAAGCCCTCGACTGTCGCAGATCTCTCATCGAGATGGTTGATGGTTGATGGGTGCCGCGCCACAGAGATATCCCAGGGAAGTATAAAGCAGACGAGTTTGCGAGACTAGGAACCACTTTACATATTCCAGGGAAACTGGAATCTGGGGTATGCCTCTATCGACATATAAGCCAAGTTTTCAGAACCAGGCCCGAAAGACGACGAGTGATAGAAGTGACAAAGAGGTGGCTGTGAGCATTCCAAAACTAAGTGGCCTAATTGACTAAAGATTCTATCGCTTTGCTGCAACTGGCTAAAATAGACGTCTCAGTCGTCGTGTCCATCATGATAGGTCACTGTGTAATCGCAAAACATGCTGACAGACTGAATGTTGCCAGCAACGACTTTTGCAAAACCTGCAAGGATACCGAAGAAGAAGAGACTACAGCCTTCAGTGTGTAGGTCCCGCATTGACAGTCAGAAGGAGTTCCACTCAAGGTTCTCATTTCTTTGAGAACCGGTTTGATTTTGCGGATGTGAACATTCTCAAGTTGTTGGGCTTTTTAAAGCGATCTGGATGGTGCAAAGGTAGGAACTAAAAGACGACTTCCTTCTTCTGTTCCTGGGGTATCACAATGGACGAAAGCGTATAAGTGAGCCTGATGGTAGACTGCCACTTAAACTTAACCTAACCTAACCTACAGTGACTTCAAAAAACTGACAAAATGCCAACACAAAAACTTTAAAATTATTTTGCACGTGAGGTTTTTTTTTTATCGTATCACCTTAAATGTCAGATTTTATCTAATCTTAAATAAAAACTCATAAAAATATGATACGTAGATATGAGGTTGTAAAAAAGTCACCACCCTAGTGTTCACCCATTATCCTGTGTCTTCTCCTCGCAATTGCGGAACAGTGACACAACAAGTGCTCGAACGCCTTCAACTCCTCCTCGTCATCGCACATCCTGCAGAAGTCTGGCACTCCGAGCGCCCACAGCGAAGTCGACGATCTGGCAATGACCAGTCAGTACTCCTATTAGCAGTCATAAATCATGTTTTCTCAGCCCCGGGATTGGCGGCGTCCTATTTCAGGTAATACTGGGTCACAGCGCCTTTTGAAATACTATAAACTATAGCACCAGCTCACGCCTGATTCGAACAGTCATCATAGAAGGCGTCTACCCTTCAAGAAGCTCACACAGTTAAGGTCTCACTGATTCTATAGCAAGATCTGCACCAATTAGCGATCAATTCCTAGCCAGCTTGTCGGCCGCACCATTCCCCGCCGCAGCTTGATGGCCTGGGATGCAGCAGAATCTGACAGACTTTCCTATGGTTCGAAGAAGCTCTTTACACCTTCTAACCAATTTTGAACTCACGCGGACCGACGCCAGAGCCTTCAGCGCCACCTGACTATCGATGTAAATCGTGACAGTCTGTTCGGCCCACCACTTCTGCATCAACATCGTCTCCAGTGACTTCAGGATCGCGAAGACCTTCGACTGAAAAACGTTGCATTCGTCCAGAAGTCTATAAAATTTCCTGATTCCAAGGAATTCCATCCGTGTGCGTTGAGGGTCCCGGGAAGGAAGCGGTATCCCCAAACCATAGATCCCATTTAGGGAAAATGAAAGAAAGGTCGCGCCACATATGGCATGGCACCACGCCATGTGCCTGACGCCCACAGTCTCATGGCCACATACCCAACCATATGCGTGGCAGAGAATGACATTCAGCGATTCTCTCGGGACACTTCACCTTGCCACAGAGTTAAGCACTGCCGCGGAACCCTGTACCTTCTCGATCTTCCTGTGACGGGCAAAGTTGTTCAGAGCTTTGTGCCACACCAAACAAAGATAGATGAGAATTAGATGAACGACCGTCGTAAACGTCCAGTGCACCATCCCCGACCTTAGCCCCTAACTTCTTCCTATCGAGTAGCGACAGGAGTTGAACACATTCAATACCCATTTGACACTGTCTTCGACGTATCTTTTCTAACTTAGTTTCTGGCCAAGAATCACACCCAAATGCTTAGCCTTCGAAGAAAGTTGTTCTACCCCATGCAGGAAAGAAACCTCAAAAACATCAAAAAACACCTATCGGCTTTTCTGGGATGTATGCCAAGCCCATTGGCCCTGGCCTATCCGGACAGCTTCTTTAAAGCTCCCTGAACGAGGTCCATAATAGTTGAGAGGTAACGGAAACACTCACCATGAAGTCGACGTCGTCCGCATAGCCGACCATCTTCACCCTCTCTCTCTCTCTCGAAAGACTCCCTGCGGAGTTCCTCTGGTCTTAATATACCTAATCGACCTTTCAGCATTATATGAACCTAATTTATTGTAGGGGGGCGTTCATGGCCACCAAAACGCTATGTGTGAACTCCAACTTTACCTAATTAAAAGCCAATTCTATGTCCAAGAAGGTGTAGTCACCAACACCCAAATTCCTCTCGATTTAGCCAACCACATCATGAAGGGCACTGTCCCCCGACTGACCCTTAATGTACGCATGTAGATAGCCGCATATCAGTTTAGAGTTGAGACGGTCCCATGCACATATGTCAATAATTCTCCCCAAAGTCTTCAAAAGGAAGGATGAGAGACTAATTGGCCAATAGTCCTTGGGTCGAGAATAGCTCTGTTTTCCACTTTCGGTATAAAAGGCAACCTAACCTCCCACCATCCAGTGTAGAGTTGAGACGATTCCATACACATATGTCAATAATTCTCATCAAAGTCTTCAAAAGGAAAGATGAGAGACTAATTGGCCACTAGTCCTTGGGTCGAGAATAGCTTTCGATATTCCCTATTCTCGGTATAATTGCCAACCTAACCTACCACCATCCAGTCCAGCAAAACCCAGCTTCTAAAAATCATCTCAAGGAGTCGTATGATAATCGGTCCTGCCCTTTGCACCATAAGAGGCAGTACGCCATCGCTTCCCGTTGACTTGTAGGGTTCAAACGAATTCACCGCCCAGACTATCTTCCCCTCCGTTATCATGTCTTCAACCACGGACCATTATGGTTGTTGTAGCCAAATTTGAGTGTGATGGTGGCGATCCTCGTCAAGCTCTTACAGGTGAGCAGGCTCGTTTTGGTCCATGGGACAGATCTCCGCGGAACACTATTCCTGTTCTTTCTTAATGGAATGTGATCTACAGTCAAATCATTTAAACAAATTTTTCGAACATCTTCCAAATTTCCATGTACAAAAAAAAAATTAGTTCAACGTTTAATACAAAGTAGCCAGAGTACAGCAATGCCCTTGGTCATATTTAAAATTTTGCATCAAATTTTATTACCATGTTTACGCTCATAAATGGTTTCATTTCTGCCAATTTTATGCGATGTGATGTTATAGAAAACAAGCAGAGCTTCCTTAACTCATAAATTTTCACAAAACGTGCTACCTGTAATCGTGGTATCCCCAGCAATTCATTTCTCTCATTCATTCTATCATGGAGACTTGACCAATAACACCTGAGTGCCCCAAACGATTTGCTGTCCACAGTGGTTGGCAAAATGAAATCGCATTTAACTGAAATGGAAACCTAGAGGATGTTGTTGAGAAATCATGGCACGCATGAGCCCATGTCGCCAGTGTGAAAAAAAAGAAACGCAAAAATGACCTAAAATTACACATTAAATGTGATGTATAGTTGGAGCAGGGTTCTGATATTTTTGTGTGTTTCATTTCGTGTGGACACTTGAAGACATTTGCTCGTTTGCTTGCTCACGTATCTGGAGGCTCACGCAATCTGTACATATTGGTGGTGTGTGTGTGTGTTTGTGTGTAAGTGACAGCAAAACGGTAGCCTTTATTCTTTGGCTCGAGGTTTGTCGCTTAAGTCTTTTGATTTCAACTGTTTGCTGTGGCGCGAACACACGACACAATTCAGTTTTTTATGATGGTGCGTGTTCAAATAAAAGAAGGATTTTTTTGTTGCAACTTTGTGCGTGGGACTGGAGGTGGTGCATTTTTGCACTTTGTTTGGAAATTATTATTATATAAGAGCACATAAAACGAAAATGTCAAGATAATATTCTCACATGTGAACGTCGGTTTTTGCATATAAATGGCTTCATTACACAAACGTTTAGCAACGTGCTTCAAATGGGGATAATATTTTATTTTATGGTGGGAAACACAGCGCTGATTTATGCGAAGGCCTTATAACAAGTTCATCAAATATTGTAGATAAAAACAAACGTTTCACTAAGTGGGTGGAGTTAATGGGAAAAATATGAAAATATATTCCAATCGCAGCTTAAGTTTGATACTGATTCCAAGAACCGAATTAGTTGATTAATTTGAACACTTTCGATAAAATACAGAGCATTAACTTTAAACTTCAGTTTACTTTAACAGTTGCAAAACATTTTCACAAATATCTTCATTTCAACGTTACAAATATCAATTCCTGAAACTTTGAGCGTAATTGCATCATTACCAAAAGATCGAAATTAAGGAGTATTTATTACATACCACAAATGTCCATGGCCGTAGCATTTCTTATAATGTTTGGGCAAGTTTTAAATTTCCTTTGGCATTGCACTCTTCGCATGCATGCAATCCGGAATACATGAAATTTCTACTTTTCTCTAATTAATTTAACACAGCTAAACAATGTTGCATGATACCGATCTTAATGACCGAGATCTTTATCTTATCCCCGTGAGCTTCTTCTCTTGGTGGTAAGAGAAACTCTTTTTTAATGATGTTGTCTCGGTACTTAATTACACAAATTTAAGTAAAAGCTAGTTATTTGTCATCTTGGCTGTGGTTGAAGGAACACTTGCTCGGGTGATGTTTTTTGTTATACAAAAGGGGTAAGCTATCGAACTTTGGTGCAGAAAAGCTTAAATTTAGACAAATATATTTTAAAATCATATAAACAGATTCATTTGGGATAGTCAGTAATGCCGAATGCTTGCATATATTCCAACAGCCTGGCAAGAGGCCTGGCACCAAAGGCCTACCGACCCATAAGCTTTACGTCCATTCTACTCAATACCATGGAACGTTTTGTGGACACCATGATAAAGAGTAGGAGATCCAGCGAACTGCTCAAATACAAACAGCATGCCTATGTCAAGGGAATGTCGGTGGAGACTGCCCTGCACGAGATTGTGCATAAAATAGAAGTATCATTCGATGCCAAAACGTACACCCTGGCGGTATGCATTGACATAGAGGGGGCTTTTAACCATGTGCGGACCGACACACTGATCCAATCCTTAGACCAGTAGCAGGTGGACCCGGTCCTTTGCGACTGGATAAACCAAATGCTAAGGAACAGGTGGATAAATTGTGTGTCCCATAGCAAAAATATAAGGAGAAAGTGGCACAAGGCACGCCACAGGGGGCATTTTTTCGCCACTCCTATGGGTGACCACCATAAATGACCTATTACGGATGCTGACTGAGGAGGGATTTGAACCCGTCTGCTACGCAGATGATGTTATAATACTTCTAAGGGGTAAGTATCCGAACGAGCTATGCAGAAGGACCGAAAGGGTCTTGCATATGGCATATGACTGGGCTAGACCCAGAGGTCTCAATGTTAACCCCGAGAAGGCTGAAATATGCCTGTTCACGAGGAAGACGAAGGTGGGCCAATTTAACGCACCACGTTTCCTCAAAAAGACGATTTCCATACCTGAGAAGGTCAAGTACTTAGGTGTGATCTTGGACAGGAAATAGAATTGGAAGTGTCACATTCAGGAGCGTACTGAGAAGTCTCACAGATGTTGGACACTATGTAAACGGGCCGTAGGCTCGAAATGGGGCCTGAATCCTGGGATAGTCCACTGGCTCTACAGTACTTACTTACGCCTCAGTATTTTGGTGGAATGCTATGGAGAACAAGTAAAAGCGTGCTAAGTTCGGCCGGGCCGAATCTTATATACCCTCCACCATGGATCGCATTTGTCGAGTTCTTTTCCCGGCATCTCTTCTTAGGCAAAAAAAAAAAAAAATATAAGAAAAGATTTGCTCTGCTATTAGAGCGATATTAAGATATGGTCCGGTTTGGACCACAATTAAATTATATTTATGTTGGAGACCTGTGTAAAATGTCAGCCAATTCGAAAAAGAATTGCGCTCTTTGTGGACTCAAGAAGTAAAATAGAGAGATCGATTTATATGGGAGCTGTATCGGGCTATAGAATAATTCAGACCATAATAAACACATATGTTAATGGTCATGATAATTGCGACCTCTAGAGGCTCAAGAAGTCAAGAACCCAGATCGGTTTATATGGCAGCTATATCAGGTTATGAACCGATTTGAACCATACTTTGCACAGTTGTTGGATATCATAACAGAACACGTCGTGCAAAATTTCATTCCAATCGGATAAGAATTGCGCACTCTAGAGGCTCAAGAAGTCAAGACCCAAGATCGGTTTATATGACAGCTATATCAGGTTATGAACCGATTTGAACCATACTTGGCACAGTTGTTGGATATCGTAACAAAACACGTCGTGCAAAATTTAATTCCAATCGGATAAGAATTGCGCACTCTAGAGGCTCAAGAAGTCAAGAAGTCAAGACCCAAGATCTGTTTATATGACAGCTATATCAGGTTATAGACCGATTTGAACCATACTTGGCACAGTTGTTGGATATCATAACAAAACACGTCGTGCAAAATTTCATCCCAATCGGATAAGAATTGCGCACTCTAGAGGCTCAAGAAGTCAAGACCCAAGATCGGTTTATATGGCAGCTGTATCGAAACATGGACCAATATGGCCCATTTACAATATCAACCGACCTACACTAATAAGAAGTATTTGTGTAAAAGTTCAAGCGGCTAGCTTTACTCCTTCGGAAGTTAGCGTGCTTTCGACAGACAGACGGACGGACGGACGAACGAATGGACAGACAGACGGACATGGCTAGATCGACATAAAATTTCACGACGATCAAGAATATATATACTTTATGTGGTCTAAGACGAATATTTCGAGTAGTTACAATCAGAATGACGAAATTAGTATACCCCCCATCTTATGGTGAAGGGTATAAAAAGTACAACATAGGGACCATACAACAGGTTCAGAGAACATGTTGTCTTGGCGTAGGCGGAATGATGAGGACCACGCCCACTTGGGCACTGGAGACTATTCTAGATATCCGACCCATTGACATACAGATTAAATGTGTGGCAGCCACTGCGGCTATAAGACTTAAGGCGATGGGAGAATGGATTGGGGTGGGAGCAGCTCATAACATCGCGGTATAATCGAGGCGACGAAAGGAAACCTGGAAGGAAGGGAAGAGGTTTCCGATCGGATACCAGAGATGAACCTTAAAGTGGAGTGCGAGGCATTGCTTCCATCGGCACAGTCTTGGATTGATGGAACCCTAGTATTGCCATCTGGAAGATCTTGGATGGATCAAAGCTAGAGGACAGAGTGGGCCTGGGGTTTACATTGAGAACCCAGGTACTGAGATCTGTTTTAGACTGCCTGACCATAATACGATCCTGCAGGCGGAGATCAGGGCGATCACGGAATGCGTGAAGTGGTGTGGTGCTAATTCGAGGACCTCGAGTGTGGACATCTTTACCGGCAGTAAAATTGCCATAAGGACAATAACAACCGGGACGGTAAGGTCACGAACAGTCTTGTTGTGTAAGAAGGAGACTAACGCCTTATCTAAGGATTGCAAAATCCGCATCATTGGATTGGAGTGAAGGGACAGACGATTTGGTGGTGAAGGCCAGAGGACTGCCGTCAATAAACTTGGTTAACCCGAATCCTTTCGGGTCGACGCAGTCCGAGTTAAGGAAGTGGGCGACGAATGCGCATGCAACATTGTGGAACAACGAAATGGTCTTTAGGACGGCGAAAATCCTATGGGGGATCCAGATCGTGAGAATACGAGGCTATTACTGATAGGAAGCAAGAAGGAGGTCAGTATAGCTATTGGTAGCATAACAGGACACATAGGTCTACAATCTCACTTGTGTCAAATCGTTGCGACAAGTGATAGCATGTGTAGGGCATGCGGGGAAGATGATGAGACGTTGGAGCATTTCCTTTGTCATTGCCCGGCTTTCGCGTCTAATCGTCTACCGGCACAGACATGAACCAACTTAGGGGAGTGGTATTGAAAACAATTAAGGATTTTGTAAGTAGCACAGAATTCCTAACTTAAAATTTTCTTTTTAGAGGTTACTTGATAATTTTTAGAGCGCACAACAAGCCGATTACTGGCTTAGGTGTATGTCCATAGTGGCATGGGGCGGATTAATATCTGCACCCTCTTTTCAACCTAACCTAAGCTAATGCCGAATGTGTTAAAAAATTATAGCTCGAGTTACAAAAGTGTTATCCCATACGAGTTTTGTAGAAAAAGGTAGTCGAATAAAAATAAAAAAAAGGTTTTGAACTTTTGAACTTGCGTTAGACCCTTAATCGGAATATAGGTCTATATGGCAGTTATTTCTAAACATCGTCCGATCTTTACCATATTTGAGTCAGATGGTGGGAAGCTAAAGACAACCCGCTGATTCACATTTCAGCTAAATCGTGTAATAAGTAAAGCTGTTATAGGCTTCAGACCCTTAATCGGCATATCGGTCAATATATATAGTCCGATCTGAACCATATGTGGTCGGATGTGGGGAGGCTCAGAAAAAAACTCACTGTTTCAAATTTCAGCGAAATCGGTAAATACATGCAGCTTTATGGGTTCCAGCTCCTTAATCGGCAGATCGGTCTATATGGCTACAGTCCGATTTGGTCAGTTCAACAACTTAACCTGTGTGGAACAAAAAGACGTATTTGTGCCAAATTTCAGCCCAATATCTCAATTTTTTAAGGCTGTAGAGTGATAAGAACAGAAGGAGGACAGACACACGGATATTGTTAAATCGTTTTAAAGTTTTGTGAAGTACGAAACATATATGCTTTGTGGAGTCGGAAATTGATATTTCGATGTTTCATTGATGGTGGTGGTTATAACAAGTAAAACCGAGCTAAGTTCGGCCGGGCTGAATCTTTGAAACCCACCACCATGGATTCTGCCTAAAACTTGCACAAAATAATACAAGTAAAAGCGTGCTAAGTTCGGCCGGACCGAATTTTGGGAACCTACCACCATGAATTCTGTTAAAAAAAGTATTTTGTAAGTCATAATATTATTCTACATACTAAATTTCTATCCAACCAGCAAAAATTTAAGCATCTAGGAACTGAATAAGGATGATCGAGAGACCGGTTTATATGGGAGCTATATCAGGTTATGACTGCTGTTAGCCGTACATTTGTTGGAAGTCATAACAAAACTCTAGATGCTAAATTTAAGCCAAATCGGACAAAAATTGCGGCTTGTAAAGGTTCAAATAAGGGTTCAAGAAGTCAATATTGGAGCTATATCAGGTTATAGACAGATTTTGATCGTTCTTGGCACAGTTGTTGAAAGTTACAACAGCCAAATCGGAATAAAATTGCGGCTTATAAAGGCTAAGGAAGTCAAATTGGGCGATCGGTTTATAGACCGATTTGAACCGTACTTTGCACAGCCATAAAATAATACTACATGCAAAATTTCAGCCAAATCGGACAAAAATTGCGGCTTTCAGGAGCTCGAATCGTGAAATCGCTTTATATAGGACCTATATCAGATTATAGGCCGATTTGAACCGTAGTTGACACAGTTGTTGGAAGTATTTCAAGGTTTTACAAACGGAATATTCCAAGGTGTTACAAACGGAATGACTTGATTAGTATACCCCCATCCTATGGTGGTGGGTATAATAAAATTAGCTGAAAAGCATAAAATTTCTCGACATACCAAATTTCTGTCGAGCCAGGCAAAAATGAAAGCTTCTAGGACCCGAACAACAATAATCGAGGGACGGTTTATATGGGACCTACCTCAGGTTATAGACCGATTTGGACCGTATTTGGCACAGTTGCCGTATCAGAATACCACGTGCAAAGTTGTTGAAATCGTAACAGAACACTACATGCAAAATTTTAGCAAAATCGCTCAAGATATCAAATCGGGAAATCGATTTATATGGGAGCTATGTCAAGGTATAGACCGATTTCAACCGCATTAGTAATAGTTATTGGAAGTCGTAACGGAGTTCCACATGCAATATTTTAGCCAAATCGGACAAGATTTGCGGCGTTTAGGTGCTCAAAATCTCATATCAGGAGATCGGGTTATATGAGAGCTATATCAGGTTATAGACCGTTCTCCACCGTACTTGGTATAGTTGTTGGAAGTCATAATGGAACACAACGTGAAAATTTTCAGCATGAACGGATAATCATTGCGGTATCTAGGGGCTACATATTTCAAATCGGAGGATCGGTTTATATGGGAGCTATATCCAAATCTAAACCGATATGGCCCATCTGAATCCCCAATGACCTACATCATTAGGATGTATCTGTACAAAATTGAAGCTTTACGAGTTCTGGAGATCACCCTCGAAATATTTGTCTAAAACCCCATAAAGTATTCATATTCTGTTCGTCTGTCGAAATCACGAGGGAGTTCGAACGCGTAAAGCTAGCCGCATAAAATTTTGCACAGATGTTTAATATTGATGTAGATCAATTGGGATTGTAAATGGGTCATATCGGTTTAGATTAGATATAGCTAACCTATAGACCGATCCCCAAATTTGACTTCTCGAGCCCCTGGAAGCCGCAATTTTTATCCGATTTGGCTGAAATTTTGCATTTAGTGTTCGTTATGACTTCCAATAACTGTGTTAAACTGCGGTCCAATTGGATTTATATATAGCTCCCTTATAGGACCAATCTCCAGATTCGACTTCTCGAGCCCCTGGAAGCCGTAATTTTCATCCTATTTGGCTGAAATTTTGCTTGTAGTGTTCCGTTATGACTTCCAATAATTGTGTTAACTGCGGTCCAAATCGGTCCATAACCTGATATAGCTCCCATATAAGCTAATCTCACGAATTGACTTCTTGAGCCTGTGGAAGCCATCATTTTTGTCCGATTTGCCTGGAATTTTGCATGTAGTCTTTTGTTATGACTTACAACAACTGCGACAAGTACGGCCAAAATTAGTCTATAACCTGATATAGCCCCCATATACACCCGTCTCTCGGGTTTGTGGTTTTTCCTTCCTCAATGATATGTGAGAAGTTTGCCCCCGTTCCTTAATTAAATGTACCTTGGCAAATTTGCATTTGGTCATCCCCTCCTCATGCTGAAGTTTCAACTGGTTCCTACTGGAAGGAGCTTTTTCAGATATATTGATGCTCATAAGTAAGGGACAGGGGGATGGTACAGGCCACTCTGTATGCTGCATACGGCGGGCAAGCGTTTGGAACGACTCATAACTCTACGGCTCCAGGACGCCGTCATTGGGGTGGACGCTACATGAGACAAAATGACTTCCGGGCAAAAATTTCAGCAATTTCAGCTTTTGAAAGCTTAAGAGAATCAACTTTAGTAAGTCTGTCAGTAAATGGAGAAGAGACAAAGTGGATGGAATCAACTTCCACAAAGTCCTGTACACCCGAGCAAACTAAACTAAATTTCCCATGAACATTCCTTTTAGGAACAGGAGATACTTCTCTAATACCAATAAGCGCAGTCCGATTAATGTTTAAGCTCAATGAAAAGGGCCTCCTTTTTAATGCCGAATCTGAACGGCGTGCCGCATAGCACCACCACTTAGTAGGGAAGTTTTAACATGGCAGTATACCTCACAAATGTAGCCAGCATTAGTAAAGGAATAACCACCGCTGAAAATTTTCCTCATGTTCACGCCGGGATTTGAGCCGGATATGGTAACCTCTGCGTCACGGTGGCCTCCACCCGAGCATATAAAGAAAATGGGAAAAGTTGGGAACTACAACTTTAAGATAGTCAGCAACTTTATCTACATTGCACCCCCGTGAACGAAACAAATCACACCAGTGGCTAACAGATGCTACTTTGGTTTGAGCAAGCAGTTGAGGAGCAAAGCCACCTCTCGACAGACGAAAATTCCACTATGCA